>NC_039364.1:218888099-218966004 GCF_003573695.1 Papaver somniferum | reverse complement strand
CCCCCCTTCAATCCTCTTACTTTTTATTCATTCCCATACTCTATATTAAAACATGGCTCCAAGTGGTCATAGACATGAGAAGAGTTTAAAAGATGTCCAAAAAGATCTTGCTGATAAAGGTTTCACACTCTCCACCATTCCTGGTGAAAATGCCAAATCAATTCTTTCTGTCAAACTTTTCTCTGATCAGTATTGTGATGATCAATCAATCATAATTTCGCTAGGTCAGATTCTCGCAGGTCTCCCTATTCCTCTTTATAACCCAGATCTTCCTTTATTTTATGAAATTCTCGCTCACTCGGGATTTTCGCGAGCTATCTTCCAACTGAGTGGGGACTGCATCCGTATGATGCTAGAGTTCGCTAACCGTGGTGCTGGTAGAGGATCTTTGTACTCCAAAGAACTTAGGAATCCTAAATTCGCAAACCTAGAGATAATTGCTGAGAAATACACAGTAGCGAGTTTCTTTGAGAACTATGAACTTATCTCCATGAAGAAAGAGAATACTCGCTGGGGTATTCGCTTAAAAAGGAAAGATAACATTGATGAAGCCAAAATTAGCATGCAAGATATTGACTGGCATTCTGGTAAAAACACAACTCCTCGCCAATCCAAAGATGATAAATGGTGTGTTTTTCCTTTAATGCTAAAAGGACCCTACATTGCTGGGTCAAATGTTCTTCCTGCGAATCTCGCTGCTTATCAACCTTGGGTTTTATATTGGCCCGAGAAGGATAAAGAGGTATGTATGTTCCAATTTAACTCACTTTATATTTCTTTATTGATTTATTATTTTTTTCGCTAACTCTTGCGACATTCCACAGATCCAAAAACTGAAAGATAGTAATAACAGGACTGGGAAAGCTAGTACTCTGTTAGCTCTTCGCTCATACACATATGAGGTAAGAAATTTTCTCTTATGATTTTAAACTGTATACTGTTGCTTCCATTTCTTATTTCTATCTGTGTGTGAAGATTATTGCTGAAATAGAAGAGCCTGCTGATGTTGCGAAGACTGGTGATAAAGGTAAAGGTGCTCTTCGCAGAGAAAAATCAACTGCTCCTCCTTCAAAGAAAAGGAAAGTCCGTTCTTCTTCTCTTTCAAATATTCCTCCTCAAGAAAATTTCAAAAGTGACAAGGATGATGAGGACAATGATGATCTTGTCGCAAGTGAAGATTTTCCACCTGAATCTTTTATGGCTAAGCTCTCTGGCCTCTTTTCTGATTCTCTGCAAGGAATGGGAAATAGCCAATTCGCCAACACCTGCAAGGCTCTCGTTAAACTTTGTGATGTCCCTTTACTGGATGGTGATAGTTCTCTTCGTGGAGTTTCTAGATCAGTGACTCCCGACTTTTTGCATTCCCTCAATAGTCTGGTATATTTTTATCCTTTTATTTCTTCATTGTCATAACTCAAAATTTCTTTCTATATTAATATTTTTTATATTTTCTCGCAGGCTGGAAAATCTTCTTTCGCTGTTGCCTCAGACCTAGAGAGAAGACGCGAAAATCTTGAAAAGAAGAATCTTCAATTTCGCACAAAGAATGAAGAATTGGAAGCTGAAGTTAAAGGTCTTCGCGAGAAAAATAGAAAATTAGAAATTGATTCTTCTTCGTATAAGAACAAAATCTCTAGCCTTTAGCAAGCTAATAATCAACTTTACGGTATGTTACTTTTCTCTTTTCCCTTCATTCATTCATCCTGTTGTTTTATCTTATTTAAATGATCCTTTTTGCAGACATTTATGGTCTTTCTGATGAAGCTACCCTTCTTCGTTCATTTCCTAATGCCTTGGATAATGATACCCTTCTTGAGCGTCTAAAAAATTCCTTAAATAGCTTCTCAAATGATAGAATTTCGTCTCTTTCTCTAAATGAGCTTAGATCTAAATTTCTCCTCTTAGAAATTGACCATAGATCTAGTTTAGGCTTAGCCAACCGATTTAAGCGTCTCCTTCTTGATTCTAAAGAGAAAACCAATGATTTAAGAAGCAAAATTAGCGGTCTCATAGATGATAAGGATCGTATCTTTGATCAAGGTGCCAAGGCTTTGGCGAAATTCCAAGAGGCTCTTCTTGAAGTTCAACTTGAACGAGATGAAGCTAACCGCAAGAACATCGAACTCTGCGAAAGGGAAAATCAAATTCGTTCTCGTCTTCTTATAAGTAGTGAGGATGAATTTTTTTGGGCTGCGAAAATCTTAGATGATGCTAGAAAAGATTTAGGTGTAAATGTTAGTCTCCAAGTTGAGCATACAGCCTTGATTAGAGATATGATTTCTGACAGAGAAGGTTACTAACTGCTCTTCTTTACTAATCTTTTGCTTCTTATGAATTTTCATCAAGTTAATAATTGATTGTTTTTTGCTCGCAGATTCTGAAAATAGATATCGTGAAAAGTTTGAAGAACTCGAAGCTGAAAAGGAGGAACTCGCAAAGAACTTTCTTCTCGCAACAACAAGTATTCTAGATTAAAGAATCAAATCAAGATCACTGTTGCGAATTTTAAGAGTGATGCTATGCATTTTCGAAATCAAACTATCCAAATGGTTTGTGACGATCATAATATCCCACATTTTGATTATCCTTGTCTCTTGGAAGAAATCCCACAGAATACTCCCAGTTTGATTATCTCTGATAGCGAAGCTGACGATGAAGAATCTGATAGTGATGGAGGTTCTGATGGTGATGAAGATTCTGACGCAGAGGAAGAAGGGAACAAGTCTGATGAAGATAATGAAGGATCAACTAAGAAGTAGTCTTTATTTTTTCTTTGATTCTTTGTAATACTTGTACATTTATTTCTTCTTTCTGTACATTTGTGTTTCTTTCATTTTGACCTGCATTCATTAAAACAATTCTTCTTTGCAATACAGTTAATCAATATAATCGTTAATCCTTGAATCTTTGAGTAAATCTATCATACGGAGAAAAATAACATTTTCTAATTTCATACATTCCCATACTTGCCTCTGATATTTTAATCCATATGAGAGATTTCATAAAAATTTTCTTATTTTATGTCTCAATTTCGCGGTTAATTATGTATAACTTCGCAATCTTATGCGAAGTGAATTTTGATTCTTTTCAAAATCTCATTCCTGTGTGGTCTTATTTTGCTTTCCTAATTAAAGGTCTTATTATGCCACCTCTTGTCATTGCGACAAAATCGCAGGACGTCCTTGTACTTTCATGCAAAAACCCATTGATCTTGCCTTAACTTTTTCTTTTGTATTATGGCTTCTTCAGGAATGTTGCGACAATATGACAGGCCTAAATATTCTTTCGAAAATGAAGCCCCATGACATTGCCGTCTTGCGACAAAATCGCAGGACGTCTTCGCACTTTCATGCGAAAACCCATTGATCTCGTCTTATCCTTTTCTTTTGTATTATTGCCTCTTCAGGATTGTTGCACAAATATGACAAGCCTTAATATCCTTGTGAATAAAAAGCCTCATGACATTTGCGTCTTAAGACACTTATCATCTCCCTAATGGAGGGTGCCGCCCTTATCTCCCCCTGGTTGCCCTTTCAAGGAGGCGTACTTCTACCATACAAGGTTAGCTCCTCTCATCCAGTCTTAACAACAACCAATTGTTTTCGCAGCCTCTTATCCCTTTTACCTATAGGTCTTATGGTTACGAGACTGCACCCTAAGTGGAGTTTTCTTCAGGACGAGTGCAGTATAAGCCAAGACTTGTCAAGAATGGCAAAGTACGCTTCAAACGTCCCTGGCACTCTTGACTCAACCGTGTACCTCGGCGCCTTTATTAGATTTGCGCTCCTTGGGAGAGTCCTTATTACCTTAGTCGCCCAACTTAAGTCATATGCTTAAGCTGAGAATCCAAGGTGCCTCTTCCGGATGGGCTTTCTTGACCCCAAATCTCCATGACTCAGGTTCCGGTGGCGGTGTAGCCTTTCCCTGAGCCATGCAACAGGTACCCCCTTATATGACGTACTTTAGGTCTTACATTTGCCTCTTGCGAAATTGCATTCGCGAACTAGGGTGTACGCCATAAAGGTTTGCCCCTTTCTTTTTTGTCATTTCTCTGGTTGTCTTCTGTAAAATTCATTATCTCTGCGAGGGTCTCGCAAATCATCATATTGTATCTGAATTTCGCAATCTCAATTTTGCCATATTGTTTTTCTATGCACCAGGCATTTTTTTTTCTTTCAATTTGGTGTGTGCGGGGCTTCGCCTCGCCCCGTGAAGATGCATTTTTAATTTGGTGTGCGCGGGGCTTCGTCCCACCCCGTGAGGATGTATTTTTGATTTTGTGTAGCGGGGCAAATACATTAAATACGTGAAAAATATGTGCATAGTTTATTAATTTTTTCTTTTTATTTTCCCAGAATATATGTGTGAAATATGTGGATTTTTCCCCCTTTAAAGAAGAGGTAGAATAAGAATGTGAGCGGCATTTTGAGAATCTACCATAGCTTACCAGCAGTGTGTTTCCTTTATTTAGTTTTTCATCGTCGAGCATAAGAACGCATAGTTAATCTCAATGACAGAAAACTTGCGTAGTCTCGTCATAGTAAAAGACACTATCTTTTTATCTCAAGATACATAGATACTACATGTATCAAGTCTAAGAGTCGTAAGTTAGTGTATTGCCATGTATGAATGTTACCGTGAATTGAGGTAAATGATTGTTTAACATTGTAAAACCATTTCTTCGAATAGATGGAGGATGCATCCTTTCAAAAAATCCGAACTTTGTTGAAGTGACTGCCATTGAGAACAATGATGTTGGTATGCACAAAGGACATAAGAATGACGTTGGTTTACTTTTCTTCACCAAGAACTCGTGACGTTGGCCCATAAGAACGATGATGTTTGACGAAGTGTGATCTCTTTCTCGTCTACAATTTTTTTAATTGAAGTGTTACTTTCCAAATGCAGGAGCGACCAAGAATCGAGTTTAACGACTATCACAGACGACAGAACCAACCATGGGGTCCAAAGACCTAGAGAAAAAGCTGAAGTGGGTGAGTCTAGGAGGTGTACACTCCCAAGTCTTATGGCTGCATAAGAGTCCAGAAACACGAATCGAGTAACCAAGTAGTGTTACTACAACTACTACAGTGAAGTTGGATACTCGTTTCAGAACCGTCATCCGTGGATCAAAGGTGGATCTCAAGAGATGTTTGTAAGTAGATAATGGAGAAACACGCCATACGACATACCTTCCACTACACTTGTTGACTAAAAAACTTGCACCTGCTCTAATTCCATTATAGATCTTATTAAAGCTAATGAGATATGTACCTGGTATCGAACTTTGATAGAGAGAGTTGGAGGGTTCTTTGGTAATAAGAGAATTGGAGGGTTCTTTGGAAGAGAATTCAGAGGACGCAATGGTGGAATATGGGAAGAGGTGTCAACCAAGGATAAAGAACTATATATAGGGTTTTTACGATTAGTCATAGTTAGGAAACATGGTTAACTTAGGAAACCAAAAATTAGGCGGAGTTTAGGGCAGAGTCCACGTAAGGACTTAATCGGGCACGGTAGAATAAAACCATGTTCCTTCCGGGACGCGGTTGATCCTCATCGTTTAGAAAAAAAAAGTCCTAATATGATAGGTACTCTATTCTATATTGAATTTGGACTTCATAAAATTCCAAACAGGGTAAGTTAGGTTTTCCTTTTGAGTTTCTAATCTTTAAACCAATCATATGTTGCCCAGTGTCCTCACCAAATTATTGTCAAAACAATAATTCCAAATTGAATTTGGTTTCCATCTTTTAATCTTTTTCCTAATCTTTTAAACCAATCATACGTTGCCAAGTGTCCTCACCAAAACGCTCGTTTCACAAAACTCAAAAAAGGCCTATTTCGGTCAATAAGAAGCGAGGGTTTCCTCACCATTCAACGTGGGAGCTTTATTTGTCTAGGCCTTTAAGTCTTTAGATATTTTTGAGAATTTTACTTATTGCGAGAGTATCGCAACAACTTAATCATTCATACATTTCTTGTTTTTATTACCTTTGTCATCCTCTGCTTTTTTATTATTTTCTGTTACTACTTCCTTGGTAGTGGTATGTTCATCATTTTTATTCTGAGCTAGCATTAGTTTCGCAACATCTCTTCTCCTTTCCTTTCGATTGCATCCACCATCAACTTCTCACTTCTTTATGTATCCTTGATTTTGTTTCGCCAGTTTTCCTTCTTGTTTGCTCTTCCTTCGCAAGATTCCATCTCAGTTTCGTAACACCTCTTTCCTTCAACCCAATATCCCTTTATGATTTCTACACCACTGGGGTGAGGGAATTTGATGCACTGGTGGAAATTTGAAGCTACACCTAGAATCCCATGTAGCCAAGGTCGACCAATTAATGCATTGTAGAGTGATTCTACATCAACGACACAAAATAAGATTTCGGAAGATATTCCTTTCAATGGAATTCGCATAGTAACCTCCCCTTTAGGCTTGTTAGCAGTACCATTAAAACCATATATCTTATATGTTGATGGTATAAGATCATCATATCTCCCACCCATGGTTTTATAAGTATGATAAAATAAAATGTTCGCAGAGCCTCCAGTATCGATTAGAATTCTATTAATTTCCCATGAATCTTCAGATTCATCATCCTCATCTTCTTTCGGTTTTGAATTAATTTCTAATTTTACTACCAATGGATTGTCATGCACCTCTTCTCCTTCCGGAATTTCTTCTGCGGTAAAAAAAATGATCTATTTCTGTCATTCCTCTAGTGGCGAGATTTTCGCAATATTCATAATTTCTCTTCCATCATTATCTCTTGAGAACACTCTACTCAAAACATTATCATGAAAATCTTCAATTGTCTTATATGAATGTACGATATAGTGACAAAATAGATTTTTTGCTTTTGCACCAACTTCTATGAAGAATGTTTCCTTCTTTTTCATCGTATTCACTTTGTGATGCTCTGGTGGTGGTGGCAGTGGTTGAGATTGTGGATGCCCTACCAGAAAGTCGTTTAGTTTTCCTTGATCTATCATTCTCAAAATAATTCTTTTTACATTTCTGCAATCATTTGTTGTATGTCCATGAAAATGATGATAAGAACAAAACTCATGGCTTCTGTGGTTTGGAGGTGGTTCCGTTCCCATGTTCCATGGTGTTGGTATATTTTCCATCAAGATTATAGCTTCCCATATCTTCTCCACACTTGCACTTAGAGGTGGCATCTTGATTTCTTCCCATACTACCTTGTGACCTCCTTGTCCTCTGTTATAGTTTTGTATTCTACCTCCATAAGTTTCTTGTGGTTGATAGAGTCTTTGAATCTTGTTATTTCCACCACGATTGTAGAAATTTCTTTCTCTTTCATACTCTTCTTGATCTCGGCTTCCCATAGCCACCAGTTTCTGTTGATTGTTACTCGTCACCTTCTCTTGTTGTACTTGCGAAGTATTCTCTACTGTGTTTATTAGCTTGGGTAATAAGCTTGCATTCGTTGTTTGTGAGCTGGTGTTCGCAACTGGATAAGATTCCATTTCATTTTTCCTTTCCTCTAGAGCAATGTATTCTTCTTGAAGTTCTCGCAATTCATTCATTGTGATCGTATTCTTGACTCTGAAAATTTGGACATACAATAGGTTTGTTGCAAACATAGCGTTGATAAATGATAATATAAGATATCTCTCATCTACACGGCCAGCCATTTCTCTACAGATAGTTCTCCATATTTTAGTCAGGTGCTTCAAACTTTCGCCAATCCTTTATTTTAATCCAAACACATCTTCTATACCAGGTCGCGAGGAATTATTACTTATATATGCCCCCAAGAATGTTGTCTGCAAATGATTGAAGGATGTTATTGTGTTCTTTGGTAGACCTTCAAACCATTTTAACGCCTCTCCTGTTAAGATGGATGCGAAATATTTGCACAATACGGCATCATGATTTTCCCATTGTAACATGCACCTCACATAGGCTTTAATGTGTTGAATTGCACAAGTTGTTCCATCAAAAATGTTGGTTAATGCAGGCAAATTGCATTTCGGTGGTATTCCTCCTAATTGTACTTCCCTTGTAAATGGAGTTTTCGCAGCTTCTTCTATTGCTTCATCCAATTGTCTTCTGCCTACTTCTCCTCTATTATTTAGCATTCCTCTCATTTCTTCTAATTCTTTCAAGATTTGTTTATTTACACCTGAATCTTGATCCATTGGTCTTTTTAATTTCGCCTCTCTTCTTCTGCGTTCATATCTATCTTCTCTCGCGAAATTTTGCATTTCTTATTCATTATCCTTATCCAAACACATCTTCTATACCAGGTCGCGAGGAATTATTACTTATATATGACCCCAAGAATGTAGTCTGCAAATGATTGAAGGATGTTATTGTGTTCTTTGGTATACCTTCAAACCATTTTAACGCCTCTCCTGTTAAGATGGATGCGAAATATTAGCACAATACGGCATCATGAATTTCCCATTGCAACATGCACCTCACGTAGGCTTTAATGTGTTGAATTGCACAAGTTGTTCCATCAAAAATGTTGGTTAATGCGGGCAAATTGCATTTCGGTGGTATTCCTCCTAATTGTACTTCCCTTTTAAATGGAGTTTTCGCAGCTTCTTCTATTGCTTCATACAATTGTCTTATGCCTACTTCTCCTCTATTATTTAGCATTCCTCTCATTTCTTCTAATTCTTTCAAGATTTGTTTATTTACACCTGAATCTTGATCCATTGGTCTTTTTAATTTCGCCTCTCTTCTTCTGCATTCATATCTATCTTCTCTCGCGAAATTTTGCATTTCTTATTCATTATCCTTATCTCGTCTTCTTCTGCGATTCTCTTCCTCATCTCTATCTTGAATTCGCATATGATGATGCCTTTTGTTTTCCCCTCCATGATTTTGTTCATTTCTTATCAATTCCATTCGCTGTCTTTCAGCCATCCTATGTACTCTATCATACTCCTCATTGAGATTACCGTTATTCCGGTTTTTTGTACACCTTCTTCCCCGATTGTCGTGATTTTTCTGGCGAATTGTCTCCTGAAGCTCTTGTTCTTCCATTTCCGCTCTCAATCCTTCACGTTCGCAGATTAAACGTGCTTGTTCAGCATAATGTCTTTCAATTTCTTCTTCAATTGTCTGTTGATTTCTTTGATTTTCTTTTTCATGTAAAATTCTTCTTCCTTCCTCCCGATTTCCTTCACCATCTTGGTCATTTCATCCCTGACGTTGTCCGTTCTCTTGATTTCCACCATTTTGCCCATCATCAAAAGTTTCATTTTTTGGAACGTAACGATCATCAGCTCTTTCTCTATTTTCGCGATATTCTTCATTAGGATTTGATATTTCTTCTTGAATATTGTTTCCAGCATTGATTGTGGGTGAGTTTCGCCTCATTTCTCTTCTATTCGATCTTGAATATGATTTTGTAATACTTCTCGATCTTCTATTCTGTAGTCTTATATTCTCCATCCTTAATTCGTGATTTTGCCTTGTTAGATTTGCACGTTCTTCTGCCTCAGCTCTTCTTTCTTCATGTATTCTTCGTCTCAACGTTTCTAACGCTCCAATTTCCTCATCTCCATGAATTATTCCTTCATCTGCTTCTTGATTTCTCTCTTTCTGTCTATAATTTCTGTTTTGTTTCTCTTCTTTTACTTCTTCTGCCGAATTTGATTGCCAAGTGTGTATACTCACCCTATCATAATCTGTATTCCTCCCTTGAACTAGTGTTTGTTGAATTGGTGGTTGAATTTTATTTTCTCTATTACTTCTCATTCTAGTAGATTCTCCCATTTCACTTCTTTCTCTCCCAGCAATTCTCTTGCTTCTTCTAACAGTAGTCGGTTGTTCGGATGTATTTCTTCTTCTAGCCATTTCTTCAATGTTAACAATATTGCAAGAAATTATGAAAATTTCTTAATCAATCACTCTAAATTTTCACAAATCTCAATATTAATTTTCAGCCTTTTCTAGAATAATCTTCAATCATTCCCTGTTTCTAGCGCCATTATGTAGTTGCAGGAAATCCTACACTACACCCCTCATATGATTTCATTATTAATCAACTCATTTTTAGGTTTACACTCTTAATTTTATTGATCAATCTTTGAATGTTCTTACAAGAAAAGATAAAGAAATCAAGAATCACCTCTGCTCTAGACTTTCTATCTCCTGTTTACTTGTTTGTTACTCAAAAAAGATCTCTCTCCTTTCTTTACAACTTGAACGACTATTTATAGGGAAATACATAGTGGATGACAGCTAATATGTCCTTTATTTTCGGGTATAATCTGCGACATTCTCGCAACCTTACAAATATTAATTTCGCAAGCTCTCTAATTTTCGCATGACTATCACATCTTTCTCGTGATCTTAGCTGACGTCATTTATTATATTCTTCCTAAAATTGTTCTGCGACGCTGTTGTATTGTGTTGTTGATAATTTCGCTGAAATATTGTCGTTGCGAGATTCTGATCCTACAGCAAGAAGGAATGGTGTAAATGTTTCCTTCATTATGGAAGCATAAATTCTGACGTTACACGTTACTCCACTCTTCCACTACTCAATCGTTTCCACTTCCTACGAGACCAGGGTACGTTTTACTACAACTTGTATAAATAGGTTTCAACTATTTCCACCAAACAACAATTTTTGGTCAGAGAACAACACAGTATCCAGAAATCACCTGATAACTTTCCATTCTGCTAGCCATTTCTACTTTCTGATACAAGTCGTAAACAACCATACCTTCATAATCAACAATTCTGGTCTCAACACTTTCTTTGCTTCCCTCCCTAAGACCAACCCTTCTCCTTCACTTTGTGACCGAAGCAAGCCTGGAACGTTCATTTCTTGGTTTAGGCCAGGATTGTACAGATTGATCTCTCGAATCAAAAGTACTCCCGTGCAGTGCATTGTTTAGGGTTTAGACTCGTTACTCATCTACACACACGAATTTACCAAAACCGGCAGAAACAGTTTTCACCCTCAAACAATTGGTGACCACAGTGGGAGATTAAATCTCTCGGTTGCAATTCCAATTTCCAGAAGATGGTTTGTCTTAGAACTGAGTCCGTAATCCCAAATTCCACTCCAATTCTGGCGAATGGCGATGTCTCTTCTACCAACACGGCACCCAATGGCGCAGCCAATGAAGAAATTCCAAGGTTGGCCGAATTAGCACGGGTTCTGGAGATACACACAAGGAACATGGACCTGATGAAGGAGACGATAAACAACATACTCAAATTTCTTGTCAGATTTACATCAGATTTGAGCGGTTCACCCGCCCCGGAAATTCCAGCATTGGGGGCTGACGTCCCGGATGATCGTTCCCAGGTCAACAACTTCACTACCAATCAGAAACCGGTGAACCAGGAAACAGCCGCGCTAGTGGAAAGTTTATGTGAACTTCTACACCTTTCAAAAGACCAGCGAGTGGAGACATTTACTGCGATTAATCAAATAGCCCTAGACGCGTGTTTGATTATTTTACGCTCGGAGACTTCAAGAATGTCAGAGATATCCGTCAACAATGTTATGTTTAATGAAGAAGACATGATGGCAGAAGAAGGACATAACCGGGCCCTACACGTCACTGCTCGCATCAAGGATTCAGAGTTCAAAAGGGCCCACATCGACACGGGGGCGTCCTCCAATGTTATTACTCTCAGAACGCTTAGGACATCCAAGGTGCGGCCAAGCAAAATTATACGCCATACTACCATGATGACAGATTTCGAAGGCAACCAAACCAGCTCCTATGCATACATCAACATGAATCTGTCAGTAGGACCAATCCAGTCGAAGGCAAAGTTCGAGGTAATCGAAAAGTATCCAGACTACCACATGTACTGGGAAGACCGTGGCTCCACCATAACAAGATCATTCCTTCAACATATCACCAGTGTCTAAAAACCATGTTGAATGAAGAAGCTATTCGCATTCCCGCATCAGTATCTCCTTATGCACCAATCTGTGGTATGAAGATGTTCGAACCAAAGGAAAATTCGCGGGACTTTTCAGGAAAATTTCGATACACTCCACTCCCGACATGGACATCAATCGAAGAAGAGGAAAGGTTTGCATCGCCGCACAAAGAGACCCAATCTCGCGACATCCCTCTGAAGGAAAAGCACGCCGATTTCCCCTCATCAAATGGAAGTATGGCTCATGCTCATACCAAGCGGAGGCGGGTTTTTTTCAAGTCGTGACGAAAAGGGGAAAACCGTATATCGGCGCCGCTGTTAGCAATTAGCAGGGGAGACTACCACCCAGTCTCTCTGGAGAATGGAATGCAATCACAGTAGCGAGACACAACAGGAGGTGTCCGATGCACCACGAAAACTGCAGGACGGAACCAACTCCACCACAGATGAACTCGAAGTTTTCAACATCGGAAACGAGGAATCTCCATGGCCTATCTCCATCATCTCAACTCTATGTGCCGACGAACGTGTAAAACTTGTGGACCTTCTTAAAGAATATCAAGATGTATTCGCGTGGACGTACGAGGAAATGCCGCCCTGGATGAGAAACTGGTCACTCATCATCTACATATAATACCCGGATCCAAACCGGTCAAACAATCTCCGAGACAGTTCAGACACGATGTGAAATAACAGATCAATACGGAGATTCAAAAATTACTAGCCGCTGGTTTCATCAAACCCATTCATCATTCCACCTGGTTGGCCAATGTGGTTCTAGTAAACAAGAAGAACGGCCAAATCAGGTGTTGTGTCGATTTTAGGGATCTGAACAAATGCTACCCCAATGACGATTTTCCTCTTCCTAATATTGATATGCTGGTAGACGCCACCAGTGGACATGGTATGTTCTCTTTCATGGATGGGTACAACGTCTACAATCAAATAAAGATGTACGAGCACGACGCAAGTAAGACAGCTTTTCGAACTCGTCTCGGAAACTTTTATTATACCATGATACCTTTCGGTTTGAAGAATGCTGGCGCCACCTACCAACGCGCCTTGACCGCAATTTTCCATGATATGATGCATAAGCAAGTTGAAGATTACGTGGATGACATAGTGCTTAAATCAAGAACCCGGGCGACCCATATAGAGGTTCGGCGATAGGTGTTTGAAAGGTGTCGTGAATAAAAACTGAAGATGAATCCTTTGAAGTGTGCCTTTGGCGTCTCTTCGGGCAAATTTCTAGGTTTCCAGGTGACCGCTGAGGGAATCAAAGTCGAACCAGCCAAAACCCAAGCCTTCCTCACGATGACGCCTCCCAAAACTGTGAAAGAACTCCATAGCTTCATGGGTAAGGTAAACTACATTCGGGTTTTATATCGGGTTTAGCTCAGCTTGTTGCTTCATTCACCCCCTTGCTGAAGAACGGAGCAAGTTTTATTTGGACGACGCTACAACAAGATGCGTTCCGGAAGATTCAACAAATACTGTCATCCCCAGCCGTCATGAAATCTCTTGTATAAGGAAGACAGTTGTATCTCTACACTGCTTTTAGTGATGCTGTTGTTGGAGCTCTTCTTGCCCAAGAAGATGATGAAGGAATTGAGCACCCTATATACTACTTCAGTCGGACTTTGAGGGATGCCGAACTCAGATATCCCAAAGCAGAAAAAGCGTGCCTAGCGTTGATTCACTCCGTCCAGAAATTTAGGCATTATCTGCTCTCAAACAAAGTGGTGCTGATATCTAAGTCCGATCCTGTGAAGTTCATACTTTCAAAGACGGACCTGATAGGAAGGCCATCCAAATGGCTCCTCCAAATGTCAGAGTTTGATATAACGTGTGCTTCACCAAGAGCTATCAAAGGACAAGCAGTCGCAGATTTACTTGCAGCTTTCCCAGGAGAGGGTACCACAACACTGCACGAAGACCTTCCTGGAGATTTTCCGGAAATCTCTTTTGTCAAAGAAGAAGCGTGGCTACTATTTTTTGATGGATCTGCCACCCCTAGCAATAATACTGTTGGGGCAGGCGTGGTTCTAGTATCCCCAATCGGTGACGTTTTCTCGCATTCCTTCAAGCTGGACTTTCATTGCACCAACAATTCAGCAGAATATGAAGCCTTTCTCATAGGATTGTCATTAGCCAAGCAATCTGGAGCCACACGTCTGGAAATAAGGGCTGATTCTAAATTATGGCTAACCAGATGAATGGCGTATACACACTAAAAGAGGTAACACTGGCCCCGTATAGATCCGAGGCGCAAAAGATGTTAAATTACTTCACTAATGTAACCATAACACATGTTGTTCGTAGCAACAACAAACATACTGATTGCCTAGCCACATTAGCATCGAAGCTGCATTTCGAAGGTTTTGAAGAAACCCTGACGGTGAAAAGACGAACCATGGAATCAATATGGCTTTCACAATCTAAGGAGACTAAAACCAGCGACTGGAGAACATCGATTATTCAAGAACTTAACATCTCACTTTCCCAAGGAAAGGTCAGTCTCAAAACCTTACAAAACTTCTTCATGATTCACGGGATGTTGTACCACCGGAACCCAGATGGTTCCCTGTCAAGATGCCTCGGAGATGAAGAGGCACAGCAGCTTAACCATATTCATAGCGAAATTTGCGGGCAAACGTTGGTGGTAACACTTTATCGTCGCCTGCAACGCCTGGGATACTACTGGCCAGAAATGGAGGCTCAATCTCGATTGCTCCAAGGATCTTGCTCTAATTGCCAAGCACCGCCGCATCAATTGTAAGTTCTTAATGTTGACCACGCTGGGGACTGGCAAAAGCCGTACATCAGTTATCTTCGCGACGACGTACTCCCTACCAGCAAGAAAGACACAACCAAGGTGAAGCAAAGATCCAAGAGATTCATACTCCATGAAAAAAATCTTGTATAGAAAAGGCTTTGGAGGAGATTTATTACGGTGCCTATGCGAGGCAGAAATCCCAATAATGCTGAAAGAAATGCACGAAGGCGAGCACCAAGGAAAAAAGAAGTTGTTTCTCCAAATACATGAGTGGTACTACTGGCCGACCATGGAGGATGATGCGGCTGCTTTTGTTCAAAGATGCCACAAATGTCAAATCCATGGAAATCTTGTCCATGCACCCTCTACTCCCCTGCATTCGGTAAGCAGTCTGTGGCCGTTTTATAGCTGGGGACTTGACATCATTGGGAAGATCAACCCTCCATCGTCGAAGCAACATGAGTATATAATAACCGCAACTGAGTATTTTACCAAATGGATCGAAGCTATGAGGGACCACTGGAGCCACAATTGCAGCGTTCATTAAGGAATATATCATTTGTCGTTTCGGCGTGCCTAAACACATCATCACCGACAACGACACTCCTTTCACCAACAAGCAAGTACGGGATTTACTTGAAGAATGAAATTAAACAAGTATTCTCCACCATTTACTACCCCCAAGGGAATGGGCAGGCCGAAAGCACCTACAAGACTCTAATTCGAATCCTCAGCCGGACAGTGCATGATAACCCTCGGACATGGCACGAACAACTGCCAATGGCGCTTTGGGCATATCGGACATCGCCAAGGAGCTCTACTGGCGCCTCTCCCTATTCCCTCGTCTACGGCGCAGACGCCATTCTCCTAGCAGAAATTAAAATCCCATCGGCTAGGATTGCCGAGGCAAGTGGAGTCCAATGGAATGAAGTCGAAGCATCGAAATGCCAGGGTAGCGGAGCTAGATACTTTGGATTCCAGAAGAGCTAAAGCGGAAGATCACGCGCAAGCATACAGAAATAGAATTTCCTGAGCATATGACAAAGTTGTGAAACCTCGAGTTTTTCAAGTAGGGGATCTGGTGTTGAAGACCGCCAAACACATCCAACAAGACATGTCCGCACCAAAATTCTCCCCAAAATGGGAAGGGTCTTATGTGGTCACCAAAGCGTATAACAGTGGATACTACAGGTCATCAAGGAAGAGGGAGGAAAATTGGAAACAATCATAAATGGAAAATGGATCAAGGCATACTACGCCTAACCATTACCCCACCCCTCGCAGTCTCTTAGCACGGCTAGCCAGGCATTTTTCCGTTTCCTTCACATCCCAATTATCAAATTTCATTCAGTTAAAGTACATTAATGAAACAAATCTTATTTCTCCAAAACCAATACACAATATATATATATATTCGAGACCCAAAAGTAAAACCAGGTGTCTCACAACTACATGACTCAGGAAAGCCCATCCAATAGATTGTAGTTCCTTGAAAGCATCATCTTTAACCTGTTTTGATATCTCTCAGTCCTACTTTTTCAAGTTCTGGATTGTCTTTTCCACCTTTTGGGATTCCACGGTCAGAGCCTTCTCCTCTTCCAAAATGGCATTTGTGGCAGGAACGACGTTGGAAAGGATACCGGCTCTATGAATCTTCACAATGTCAAGGCGATGCCGCAGCCAACTTACGTTAAACTCAAGGGATTCACAGGTAGACACCATGTTTTCCCACTTTTCAATAGTTGATTCTGTGACGTCGCGGATGGATGTGCTTTCCATTTCAACAATCATGGGCAGGAGAAAGTTCAATGTGGTAACCAAAGAAGATGAGCAATGCTTCACCACGTTCCTGGTGGCAATATGGCCATATCTTCTCCATATTTTCGTGTACAGGGTCACGAATTCTTTTCGCACTAGGAATTTACCAATGTTTCGGTAGCTAGAAGATAAACACTTCATATGGATTTCGAATGACAAACCTGCATTGGGATATTCATGGAAAGAAATACCCAAATCAGCATTTTCGAGATCTGCAGCGGTTGGTGCTCGGATTCAAAGGAAGGGAGGTGGTCAGATCATCATCATCGACAATGGTCACACATGTTCCAGATGAATATCTCTGCACAAAAGAAACTCTATCTTCTCACTCGCTGGTGGTAACAAACAAATATCTATTGGTCAATAAAAAAACGTACCGGTATGATCTTCTTAACTCAGATGACCCGGACGAGGAAGTTGTCGCCAGAATCAGGTATTTGCCCACACTGAGAAAAGAAGAGAGAAGGAATGTTATGGGAAAAGAAGATTCATCATTTAGAAAATTAAGAGATGGTTAAAGACATACTCTGGATACTAGCCGCCTGCGTTTGACTGAAGAATCTAGCTGACTCAAAGATGATTCGCTTCTGCTCGACATGATGAAGGAAATATGGATTCAACAGATAAAGTCTTTGTTTTGAACTAAGAAGGACAACCTAATACCAGCATATATACTGTACAAACCCTAAAGAGAAACGGATGCTGAGCAAACACAATGAGTTTACACGATGGCCGAAAAATCAGCCTCAACCAGATGAAGTCTCATGTCGAAACGGTCATATAGCCAAAGGAGTGCCACCTTCACCGCTCGAAGCAGCACCATCCCCGTATGCTCCACGGATCTAGCCAGAGCACCATTCCATGGATGTAGCCAAGAAAACAACGCCATCCACCATTCCAAGCCAAGCGTCACCTCCGCACATTCCGTGACCTAGCTAGCCAGCGCCTATTCCACAGACCAAATCGCAGTGCCATCTCTGCCAATCAGTATCCAAAGTTTCAGCGCTGACGCCAACACCCTATGGCCAAGCCAGAGTTACGCAAAGCCGCCAATGCAAGGATCACAAATTCTTCATGTCTCATGACAAAGGTTAGCCAAATCTTCCTGAGAATCCCTACATGACTCTCCGTTTTGATTTTATCCTTGTTTGTCACCATCTCATGCTTACCCCGCAACAATGCCACTATTCCGAGCTAAGCAGGGGACTTAATGTTGATGGTGGTTTGTAGCTTAGGGTTAAAATTGTAAAACCTTGCATCTGATGTAACGCCACTCTGCAAGGAAACGGAGCCATGAGTGTCAACCTCTCTACTGACACATTTATTGAGCAACTCAATATTTTCTTATGAAATTTACCCAGAATGGTGCATGTAGCAACAATCCCAGGCATTCCGTAAATTTTGGCACCTTGCCTACATTTAATTAATATAAGTTTCTTTGAATGCTTATTGTGCTATGTTCCCCGGCTGAACCCTTAATGTTGATATGACATGACAATTTGTGTTCACTCGCAGCAGAGTAGCACGAATTTCCAAGTATCAAGCATAAGGTCTGTGCATAAAGTATTCAATCAGAAAGCATGCTGCTCTCTGGCAATGAACTTAAAAGAACTCTGTGTCAACACATAAAATTTAATCAATTATACTGACTGATTTGCAAAAGTTAGGGTTTTGCAAACTAGGTAATTAATCCGCCATGGATTAGCAGGAGCAGAATCTTGCTCAGAATCAGAAAACAAGGAGCCGCAGGATAGGAGCAGCAGCAAAGGGAGGCGTGGCCATGCCTTAGGCCAATCAACGCCATTGGCCAAGCCCCATCTTAAACCGGCCCCATCTCCCTCGACCAATCAGGTTGCTCTAAATCCGCCACGCTCACACCAGAAGTGTAGCCACGCCCATGCTTGGCCGACCCCTCTCCTTTCTACCGACCAATCAGGTCACTTTAAAATGCGCCACGAGCACTAGAGGTGTGGCCGCGCCTTATGTTTGGCCGGCCCCTTTTCCTGACCAATCAAGTCGTTCTAAACTTGCCATCATACATTAAAGGCCAAACACACCTTGCCGCGCCACCATACTAACTGGCAAGCCAAACGCGCCCTGCCACAACAACATATTAATCGGCATGCCAACATGCCACTCTGCCGCAGTAACATGCCAATGTGCCACAAATGACGCCATTACGTGCTAATCCACTTTCTGTTCGTGGCCAATGCCATAACGGACTCCAATTAGGATTTCATGATCGAAACAAGACTTTTACTTCAGTAGTGTTAGCCGAAACCCTAATTTTCGGCATAGTTGATAAGTACTTTATTTACATGTTTTGAGTGTTAATTCCATACTTTTTTTAGCTATATTTCTTGCATATTATCTTGTATTATGTTACTTTTCTATTTATTGTCTTTCATTAGGTGAATCGTCTGAAAAGAAGTGGAAAATAGCTACAAAAGTGAAGTTTACATTTGGAGAAAGGCCAAAGACCAATTGGAACTCGTTCAAATATAAGATTTCTTGTCATCAATATGTAAGGGATGAGAAACCGAAGTCAATGGCGAAAGAACAGAGTCATTCTGAGTTTGTATGAAGGAGTTATGAGCAAAACAAGAACTTAGAAGACTATAAGGGTAAAATGGTCATTTAAAGGTCAAGTGCTATTGGCACCCCCACTGTACGTTAAGGGACATTCATTCTGTTAGGGGTGGACAGTTTCAAAGGAACTGCTAAAGGCAGACATGTCATTTAATGGGGGAAGCTGAAATTCAAATCGTGTTAATGGCACCCGTCCTAATTACTCAAGGCTGCAAGCTTCTTCTTCACTTCCCTATCACGACCGGTTCAGGGAAGAGTGCTGCTGGTGATGCTCGTGCCGTTAGAGATGTATCATGATGAGAGCTTCAGAAAACAGAGAAGATGAAGGGTGTTAATGCTGTGACGAACGCGGATGGTTTGGCTTACTGCCATTGCCGGAAACTGAAGATGATCCTGATGATGAAGGATGGTGCTATTGTTCATGGATTCTTGGAGCTCGAGTTTGAGTTATTGCTGTCATTAGCTACTGAAGGCAGTGATGATCCAAAGATGAAGAAGAGTTGTGGACTGAGCTTGGCAGAGGCATAAAGAGCTTGTCTGGTGACTGCAAGTGCAAAGATGGAGAATGAAAGTTGGTGGTGCTGATCGTTGTTCAAGATTGTTGGACCACCGAGAGATTGGAAGCTCAGAAGAGTTGAACTCTTTATGAATACATAATGGAGTCTGTAGCTCGAGCTAGTTAATGCTATTGATGGCAGTGACGATGAGTTGATCTGTAGTTGATGACAACATATTCGACAGTGGTTATGAAGATTGGATGTAGTTGATGGGTTGAGTTCTACAACAAGGTTAAGAGATGGAATTGGTTTGGTGGATGATACGAGCTCGAGTGGTCTGGTCTCAGGCAGAGTTTTTCAGCCGGGAAAACAGCAACGAATGTGCTGTTGTTGATGGGTACGACTCTGCTGGATTTGGATGAAGTTGGGTCGCTTGACCTAGAAACCAGTCGAGAAGATACGGAGGTGATCACAGATATGGATACAAGATTTCAAGATTAGAATGAAATGTTTCTTACGCGGCAATCGAGAAGAAACACGCATGAAAGAAGAGATCCGGTGCCGCCTATAGTATATTAAGTTGATGTACACTCAGCCTTAAAAGCAGACACACTGGTGCACCTGGGGTCCGCTGAAATGCGTAGCCAATTACAAGTTAGGAGTACTGTGTTAGAATGCTTCCCTCCATACAGGATCTACGGCACTTGATTTCTCAAACAACAGATTCTTCTGAACCGACTTTGAATGTTTATCGACTACGACTTTTATGGATCATACCCAGCTCACTAATGCCTATATTAGGGCTGTCAATAGGTACCCGTTATCCGGAACCGGACCCGAGTGAATAGGATCCGGTTCCGGGTTTCAAAATTGGACCCATTAACAAGTTAGGACCCGACGGATAATTACCCGATTGGACCTGAATCTAAACGGGTCCGAACGGGTAATATCCGATGGGTACCCGTGGGTAACGGGTATCCAGTTATTCATTCTTTTATCATTCTTTTTAGCAAAATTACAAGTGTTTTGCTAGTTTGGTTTTGAATTTTTTTTCTCATTTTTCATTTCTTCTTACATTTAATCTTTATTTAGTACATTAATAAAGAAATAATACCAAATTTTTATACAAATAAGTTTGATTCAAGCAAAAAAAGGGAAAGACATCAAAATTTTGAACTTTTATGTGTGTTTTTTTAATACCCAACGGGTACCCGGAACCGATGGCTACCCGGGGTTTTAAACGGGTCCTGTTCTGGGTCCACTAATTTAGGAACCGGACCCAGAACCTCTAGTAACCGAACCCGACTTTTATAAATAGGGTCCGGGTCCGGATCCATTGATACCCGGGAGGACCCGGACCCGTTGACAGCCCTAGCCTATATAAAGCAGCCAAAGCTAGAGAAGAAAGACAATTCCAGGGAGAAAAATAAAGAGAGAGGAGAGAGGTTCTTAATTCATATTTTAGGGTTTACCCCTTTAGGGGGAAACCAAGCTATTTTCTTCTTATTTCTTCTTATATTTTTGTGGGTTTTAGTAAATCCGTATGTAACTAATTTCTATTGATTAAGGATGAATTCAATGGTCTAAGTGTGATTCTTTGTTAGTTATACAAGTTTGTTCGGATTTTTTATCATTATCATTTGTCTTTACAGTATCTAGGGTTTATGAGTGATTACTAGATTGATTTGGGATGCATACTAGATTAGTCTATTGATTGTTCTATTGCTTGTATTGGGTTAGGAGATAAGTAATCGTCGAATAATTCATACGCAAGTAGAAATCGCGAGACCTTGCAGAGGGATTCTATGTAGAAATTGCGAGTGAAGATAACACCAGCAAGTGGACCTTGAGATAAGAGTTTAACTACTGGGATCAACCTAATTAACAAATCCTAAAGCGTTCGATCGGATTACACCTTGAGTGAGCTACTACTTGGTGGTTCGGTTGAATAGAATCTGATATTGGAGAGCTTCCGTATCCGTGGTATAAAGAGTTTTGGGGATAACACTGAGCTAGTTGTTGTTCTACGGTTGGTGATGAATGGTTCTAACGAAGATAGGTAATTATACTAATCCAGTTATCGCTTGGTAACGGCGAAGGATTCCTTGATCATCTCTTTCTTTTATTTGTTATTCTTTTTATTTTACTTTAAACCAATCCCCCTTTGTATTTTATTATTTTGCTGAATCAAATAACATATCAATTACATAGATCTCTGTGGGAACGATCCTTACTACCGCTATATTATTATTTAATTAGTGGGAAATATCTCGATTAATTTGTTGTGATTACGACACGCATCAAACTTTGGCGCCGCTGCCGGGGAGCGGTTGCTAATTGATTTATTATTTGTTTAGCTTGTTTTTATTTTTCTGTTTTGATTTTCTCTATCTTGTGAGTCGTCATGTTTCCTTACGGACATAACATGTACGGAGCACAAGATCAATCATCATGTTTTAGTAGTAATCAATTTGTATTTCAATCTCATTCATGTAATAACTACCAACCATACCCTACAGAGCCTTATAGATACGCTCATACATATCAATAACCTTATGACGGGTATGTAAGTGAGCAACCACAGGGATGGGAGGATAGTTATACTTCTGATCAATTGTTTTCTAGTAATGTGCAGATGACAGATAGTTTGGAAAGACCTACTCCTCTTTATCATGTTCTTTCTTCATTTATGAAGAAGAGATACCTTCTGAACTTTCCATCGTGAATAATGGCGGAAAACGTATTAATATCAGAAAACTTTCTAAGTAATATAATCAGTTAGAAGAAGTTGGAGCATCGGAAAAGATTCTCGAAGAAATTAACAAGGTAGTACAAACGGAACTTCAACGTCGTTGGGATATTGAAGATTATGAGGTTGACGAAGACTCTGATGAAGATGAGCAACCTTTGGAAAATCCTTGCAATAATGATAATGTTATTTCAACTCCGTATCATTATAATGATCACTCGCCTATTCAAAAGGAGGATAATGAATATGACATAACCATTTTTATAAATGGTGTAACGTACTCAAACAATGATTTTAGGATTTGCACCAATGAACTAGATTTTCTAGGAGATGATTCTGATTCCGATGATGAGGTTATTGAAGAAATAGAGATTGAGAATGAAACCAATTTTATTGAAGTTGTGGAAGACCCAATTGAGCTAGCCAAGGATTATAATGATGCTGAGATTTTGATTGTAGCAGAAACTGACGAAGAATGGCTAAATAGTTTGATAGAGGACCACGATACAAACGAGGTAAATAATTCAGTGCAATTCTTTAAGAATGATGAGGATCCTGTAATACAAGAGATTGTGGAAGGTTTGTCCAATCCTTTGCATATTTCTAAATATTTTGATCAACATCACTTAGGATTGGAGTTGCATGCTTCTTCAGTTTTAAAGGATTATTTTGCGTCTAAATATCCACCACTTGATGTGTTTGATTCTAGCACAATGCAGGTTCATCGAGAGGAACCTATAGAAGTTCCTTTATTTTATGTTCTCTATCCACTTCCGAGTTTAGAAAGGACTAAGTGTGGGGGAAACTTCCAAGCTATAACAATTTCATTATTAATATGTTATGCTAATCATTGTGTGAAGTTGTTACAAGAATTGAAGATTGTTTTCTGGGCGGACTACCAGATTTTCAGATTGTTCGTATATGGACGATAACAAAAGAGTCGGGCTGACGACTTTAAACCAAGCGTTAAATGGAAGGCAACCCATAGGTTTTGTATCTTAAACCCTTTTATTTTTACTTTTTTATAGTTTTCATATGATATTTGCATCCACATGTTCAATTTTATTGAGTCCGGAATCTATTTTAGAAGAAAATTAAGACGAATACCTTTTTGTCAGAAAAATTCAGACTGCACGTTGTTCAGTCCAGAGACCATAACTGTCAGACCGTTTATCGTAACACTCTGACCTTTTGACAATTTGTAGAAAACATGTAGATGAACAACTTTTGTGAAATGGAGTTTTTTCCAAATTCCTTACCAATTTGTACGGTCTTTGGGTTTTATCTGTTGTTTTTTCAGAATTCAAAATTTTCAGTTTTACACATTGAGGACAATGTGAAGTTTAAGTGTGGGGGAGTCTTTTGCATATAGAGTTTTTAGCCTTTTCGAGTCAAATTTTTCAATTTCTTTGTATATATTTGAACAAATCCTCCAACTTGTAGAGATTTTAGAGTCACTAGCATACTTCTAGGTATGTTTATAGATTTCTGACCGACATAACTTAACTTGGAAGTGTTAGGGAGCTACGTTCTAATTTCTTGCTTGTTAGAGTGTTAAATAATGGATTTAGTCATGTCGGTGATGCAAATTAGGAGCAGGGAGAAATGCATTATTAGAGTTGCTGATCAATCATTAGTGGAGACTACCTATTTTCAAATCAACAGAGGCACCATACCAAATTTCTTTGTAGCTGAATAAAGAGCTTTCTTTTGAGTGTGTGTCACCGTACGTTAATCCCGGGTAGAATGGTGAGCTACCCAACCTCCCACCAATAGAAGCACTACGTTTTGATCTCTTGAGTGCTAATTTTGTCAATCATGAGGGTGACGTCTATAGATGAAAACCACCTTCAAGTAGTTTGATTTGCATTTAGCACCATTATCTCTCTCGCCAACAATAGGTCCATAGAAACACCATCATCATCAACAAGCGAAGCGACATCAAAATCTACAAGGAAAGTTGAAGACGTTTAAGGTTTAAAAGCAACAATACAAGAAAGAGCAAATTTCATGTTCAAGTAAAGCAACATAAAATGAGCAGATTTTTATATACATGTTGAAGACTTACACATAAGGAGCGCAATTTATATCCAAGTTGAAGACTTATTTACAAGAGCGAAGAAAATCAAAAGATGAGAGTTATTGAAGTTTATGATACGAAGACAATACAAGTTGTGAAGATCAAAGTGGTAAAGTACTTCTTTCATGGCCATGTTAATTTTAATTTAGTTATTATTTTTTATAGTTGCAATCTTTTTGTTAAAAAAAAAAATACAAAAAAAAATTGCATTAGGTTGTTATTTGTTCAATAAGGCCATGGGGAAGAAAAATATATAAGGAAGTTTCAAACAACAAGGAAATTGAAGAGAAAGAGTTACAAATTGTCAGAGTTCTACGAAGTTCAAGAGTTTATCATCATCAGTTGAAGACCGAAGGCGAAAACCAAGAAGATGAGGAAAACGAGCCGATCGAAGACGTTTCTATTGGATGTTGTGAGAGTGGTGTTATCATCATTGCAATCGGATGTGAAGGTGGTAAGTACTCTCATCCTCTATTTTTAATAATAATGGTTGATTTCCTTTCTTAGAGATCATCAGAAAATATCTTTATCTCTCATTATCTTGTGGGGTCTCCAGAAATAATTCGGAAGGTCTCCTTCCCACCATTCAACGTGTGTAGGATTTCTCTCTTCATTCTTACCTGCACACAAGTGAGACCCATAAAAAAGTCGTCTTATTGAGTGCAATTATCATAAAATTCTTTTAAGTGAGGCAGAAGTCGAGGCGAAATGCTTATTGATCGCTCTCAAACACGCGTTCTCTCATTATGGTGTGGTTCTTTCTCACTCAACATTTAAGAATGAGAATATGTTATTTAGTATTTCTAACTTCTTATTACTAGCATGCAGAAACTCTAAATCCTCATATCTCTTTGGATGCTTGGGAAGCTAGAACGCTTTGAATTTGGAGTAGGTTTTGTGGGTATACCTCTTGTAAGCCCTCACGAGACTATAACTCGTCCACTAGAGACACCTAGGGGTTTAAAGGCATGTTGCACATGCTAAGTGCAACCGTTTTTTCAACGACATGGAGTTGTTGTATTTTAGGTAGTTTGCTCGAGGACTAGCAAAAGGCAAGTGTGGGGGAATTTGATAAGTACTTTATTTACATGTTTTGAGTGTTAATTCCATACTTGTTTTAGCATTATCTTGTACTATGTTACTTTTCTATTTATTGTCTTTCATTAGGTGAATCGTCTGAAAAGAAGTGGAAATAGCTACAAAAGTGAAGTTTACATTTGGAGAAGGGCCAAAGACCAATTGGAACTCGTTCAAATATAAGATTTCTTGTCATCAATATGTAAGGGATGATAAACCGAAGTCAATGGCGAAAGAACGGAGTCATTCTGAGTTTGTATGAAGGAGTTATGAGCAAAACAAGAACTTAGAAGACTATAAGGGTAAAATGGTCATTTAAAGGTCAAGTGCTATTGGAACCCCATTGTACGTTAAGGGACATTCATTCTGTTAAGGGGTGGACAGTTTCAAAGGAACTGCTAAAGGCAGACATGTCATTTAATGGGGGAAGCTGAAATTTAAATCGTGTTAATGACACCCGGCCTAATTACTCAAGGCTGCCAGCTTCTTCTTTACTTCCATATCACGACCGGTTCAGGGAAGAGTGCTGCTGGTGATGCTCGTGCCGTTAGAGATGGATCATGATGAGAGCTTCAGAAAACAGAGAAGATGAAGGGTGTTAATGTTGTGACGAACGCGGATGGTTTGGCTTACTGCCATTGCCGGAAACTGAAGATGATCCTGATGATGAAGGATGGTGCTATTGTTCATGGATTCTTGGAGCTCGAGTTTGAGTTGTTTTTGTCATTAGCTACTGAAGGCAGTGATGATAAGACTTGGGTTACGCCCTGATTCAGAGTTTATCCCGAGAACATAGTGTAGTTGTTGCTGCCATTATCAGCAGTCGCGACGATGAACTGGTGGTTGCTACCATCATCCAAAGATGAAGAAGAGTTGTGGACTGAGCTTGGCAGAGGCATGAAGAGCTTGTCTGGTGACTGCAAGTGCAAAGATGGAGAACGAAAGTTGGTGGTGCTGATCGTTGTTCAAGATTGTTGGACCACCGAGAGTTTGGAAGCTCAGAAGAGTTGAACTCTTTATGAAGACATGGTGGAGTCTGTAGGTCGAGCTGGTTAATACTATTGATGGCAGTGACGATGAGTTGATCTGTAGTTGATGACAACATATTCGACAGTGGTTATGAAGATAGGATGTGGCTGATGGGTTGAGTTCTACAACAAGGTTAAGAGATGGAGTTGGTTTGGTGGATGATACGAGCTCGAGTGGTCTGGTCTCAGGCAGAGTTTTTCAGCCGAGAAAACAGCAACGAATGTGTTGTTGTTGATGGGTACGACTCTGCTGGATTTGGATGAAGTTGGGTCGCTTGACCGAGAAACCAGTCGAGAAGATACGGAGGTGATCACAGATATGGATAAAAGATTAGAATGAAATGTTTCTTACGCGGCAATCGAGAAGAAACACGCATGAAAGAAGAGATCCGGTGCCGCCTATAGTATATTAAGTTGATGTACACTCAGCCTTAAAAGCAGACACACTGGTGCACCTGGGGTCCGCTGAAATGCGTAGCCAATTACAAGTTGGGAGTACTGTGTTAGAGTGCTTCCCTCCACACAGGATCTACAGCACTTGATTTCTCAAACAACAGATTCTTCTGAGCCGACTTTGAATGTTTATCGACTACGACTTTTGTGGATCATACCCAGCTCACTAATGCCTATATAAAACAGCCAAAGCTAGAGAAGAAAGACAATTCCAGGGAGAAGAATAAAGAGAGAGGAGAGATGTTCTTAATCCATATTTTAGGGTTTACCCTTTTAGGGGGAAACCAAGCTATTTTTTTCTTTTTTCTTCTTATATTTCTGTGGGTTTTAGTAAATCCTTATGTAACTAATTTCTATTGATTAAGGATGAATTCAATGGTTTAAGTGTGATTCTTTGTTAGTTATACAAGTTTGTTCGGAGTTTTTATCATTATCGTTTGTCTTTACAGTATCTAGGATTTATGAGTGATTACTAGATTGATTTGGGATGCATACTAGATTAGTCTATTGATTGTTCTATTGCTAGTATTGGGTTAGGAGATAAGTAATCGTCGAATAATTCATACGCAAGTAGAAATCGCGAGACCTTGCATAGGGATTCTGTGGAGCAATTGCGAGTGAAGATAACACCATCAAGTGGACCTTGAGCTAAGAGTTTAACTACTGGGATCAACCTAATTCACAAAGCCTAAAGCGTTCGAGCGGATTACACCTTGAGTGAGCTACTACTTGGTGGTTCGGTTGGATAGAATCTGATATTGGAGAGCTTACGTATCCGTGGTATAAGGAGTTTTTAGGATAACACTGACCTAGCTGCTGTTCTACGGTTGGTGATGAATGGTTCTAACGAAGATAGATAAGTATACTAATCCAGTTATCGCTTGGTAACGGCGAAGGATTCCTTGATCATCTCTTTCTTTTATTTGTTATTCTTTTTATTTTACTTTAAGCCAATCCCCCTTTGTATTTTATTATTTTGCTGAATCAAATAACATATCAATTACATAGCTCTCTGTGGGAACGATCCTTACTACCGCTATATTATTATTTAATTAGTGGGAAATATCTCGATTAATTTGTTGTGATTACGACACGCATCAAATTTTGGCGCCGCTGCCGGGGAGCGGTTGCTAATTGATTTATTACTTGTTTAGCTTGTTTTTATTTTTCTGTTTTGATTTTCTCTATCTTGTGAGTCGTCATGTTTCCTTACGGACATAACATGTACGCAGCACAAGATCAATCATCATATTTTAGTGGTAATCAATTTGGATTGCAATCTCATTCATGTAATAACTACCAACCATCCCCTACAAAGCCTTATGGATACGCTCATACATATCAACAACCTTATGACGGGTATGTAAGTGAGCAATCACATGGATGGGAGGATAGTTATACTTCTGATCAATTGTTTTTTAGTAATGTGCAGATGACAGAGAGTTTGGAAAGACCTACTCCTCTTTATCATGTTCTTTCTTCATTTATGTCAAAAGAAGAGATACCTTCTGAACTTTCCATCGTGAATAACGGCGGAAAACATATTAATGTCAGAAAACTTTCTAAGCAATATGATCAGTTAGAAGAAGCTGGAGCATCAGAAAAGATTCTCGAAGAAATTAACAAGGTAATACAAACGGAACTTCAACGTCTTGGGATATTGAATATTATGAGGTTGACGAAGACTCTGATGAAGATGAGCAACCTTTGGAAAATCCTTGCAATAATGATAATGTTATTTCAACTATGGATCATTATAATGATCACTCACCTATTCAAAAGGAGGAGAATGAATATGACATAACCATTGTTATAAATGGTGTAACGTACTCAAACAATGATTTTAGGATTTTCACCAATGAACTAGATTTTCTAAGAGATGATTCTGATTCTGATGAGGTTGTTGAAGAAATGGAGATTGAGAATGAAACCAATTTTATTGAAGTTGTGGAAGGCCCAATTGAGCTAGCCAAGGATTATAATGACGCTGAGATTTTGATTGAAGCATAAACTGACGAAGAATGGCTAAATAGTTTGATAGAGGACCACGATACAAACGAGGTAAGTAATTCATTGCAATTCTTTAAGAATGATGAGGATCCTGTAATACAAGAGATTGTGGAAGGTTTGTCCAATCCTTTGCATATTTCTAAATATTTTGATCAACATCACCTAGGATTGGAGTTGCATGCTTCTTCAGTTTTAAAGGATTATTTTGCGTCTAAATATCCACCACTTGATGTGTTTGATTCTAGCACAATGCAGGTTCACCGAGAGGAACCTATAGAAGTTCCCTTATTTTATGTTCTCTATCCACTTCCGAGTGTAGAAAGGACTAAGTGTGGGGGAAACTTCCAAGCTATAAAAATTTCATTATTAATATGTTATGCTAACCATTGTGTGAAGTTGTTACTAGAATTGAAGATTGTTTTCTGGGCGGACTACCAGATTTTTAGATTGTTGGTATATGGACGATAACAAAAGAGTCGGGCTGACGACTTTAAACCAAGCGCTAAATGGAAGGCAACCCATAGGTTTTATATCTTAAACCATTTTATTTTTACTTTATAGTTTTCATATGATATTTGCATCCACATGTTCAATTTTATTGAGTCCGGAATCTATTTTATAAGAAAATTAAGACGAATACCTTTTCGTTAGAAAAATTCAGACTACACGTTGTTCAGTCCAGAGACCATAACTATCAGACCGTTTATCGAAACACTCTGACCTTTTAACACTTTGTAGAAAACATGTAGATGAACAACTTTTGTGAAATGGATTTTTTTCCAAATTCCTTACCAATTTGTACAGTTTTTGCGTTTTATCTGCTGTTACGTCAGGATTCAGAATTTTCAGTTTTACACATTAGGGACAATGTGAAGTTTAAGTGTGGGGGAGTCTTTTGCATATAGAGTTTTTAGCCTTTTCGAGTCAAATTTTTCAATTTCTTTGTATATATTTGAATGAAACCTCCAACTTGTAGAGATTTTAGAGTCACTAGCATAATTCTAGGTATGTTTATAGATTTCTGACCGACATAACTGAATTTGGAAGTGTTAGGGAACTACGTTCGAATTTCTTGCTTGTTAGAGTGTTAATAATGGATTTAGTCATGCCGGTGATGCAAATTAGGAGCAGGGAGAAATGCATTATTAGAGTTGATGATCAATCATTAGTGGAGACTACCTATTTTCAAATCAACAGAGGCACCATACCAAATTTCTTTGTAGCTGACTAAAGAGCTTTCTTTTGAGTGTCTGTCACCGTACGTTAATCCCGGGTAGAATGGTGATCTACCCAACCTCCCACCAATAGAAGCACTACTTTTTGATCTCTTGAGTGCTAATTTTTTCAATCATGAGGGTGACGTTTATAGATGAAAACCACCTTCTAGTAGTTTGATTTGCAGTTAGCACCATTCCCTCTCTCGCCAACAACAGGTCCATAGAAACACCATCATCATCAACAAGCGGAGCGACATCAAAATCTACAAGGAAAGTTGAAGACGTTTAAGGTTTAAAAGCAACAATACAAGAAAGAGCAAATTTCATATTCAAGTAAAGCAACATACAATGAGCAGATTTTTATATACATGTTGAAGACTTACACATAACGAGCGCAATTTATATCCAAGTTGAAGATTTATTTACAAGAGCGAAGAAAATCAAAAGATGAGAGTTATTGAAGTTTATGATACGAAGACAATACAAGTTGTGAAGATCAAAGTGGTAAAGTACTTCTTTCATGGCCATGTTAATTTTAATTTCGTTATTATTTTTGTAGTTGCAATCTTTTTGTTAAAAAAAAAAAAAAAAAATGTGAAAATACAAAAAGATTTGCATTAGGTTGTTATTTGTTCAATAAGGCCATGGGGAAGAAAAATATATAAGGAAGTTTCAAACAACAAGGAAATTGAAGAGAAAGAGTTACAAATTGTCAGAGTTCTACGAAGTTCAAGAGTTTATCATCATCAGTTGAAGACCGAAGGCGAAAACCAAGAAGATGAAGAAGACGAGCCGATCGAAGACGTTTCTATTGGATATTGTGATAGTGGTGTTATCATCATTGCAATCGGATGTGAAGGTGGTAAGTACTCTCATCCTATATTTTTAATAATAATGGTTGATTTCCTTTCTTAGAGATCATCAGAAAATATCTTTATCTCTCATTATCTTGTGGGGTCTCCAGAAATAATTCGGAAGGTCTCCTTCCCACAATTCAACGTGTGTAGGATTTCTCTCTTCATTCCTACATGCACACAAGTGAGACCCATAAAAAAGTCGTCTTATTGAGTGAAATTATCATAAAATTCTTTTAAGTGAGGCAGAAGTCGAGGCGAAATTCTTATTGATCGCTCTCAAACACGCGTTCTCTCATTATGGTGGGGTTATTTCTCACTCAACATTTAAGAATGAGAATATGTTCTTTGGTATTTATAACTTCTTATTACTAACATGCAGAAAATCTATGTCCTCATAGCTCTTTGGATGCTTGGGAAGCTAGAACGCTTTGAAGTTGGAGTAGGTTTTGTGGGTATACCTCTCGTAATCCCTCACGAGACTATAACTCGTCCACTAGAGATACCTAGGGGTTTAAAGGCCTGTTGCACATGCTAAGTGCAACCGTTTCCTCAACGACATGGAGTTGTTGTATTTTAGGTAGTTTGCTCGAGGACTATCAAAAAGAAAGTGTGGGGGAATTGATAAGTACTTTATTTACATGTTTTGAGTGTTAATTCCATACTTGTTTTAGCTATATTTCTTGCATATTATCTTGTATTATGTTACTTTTCTATTTATTGTCTTTCATTAGGTGAATCGTCTGAAAAGAAGTGGAAATAGCTACAAAAGTGAAGTTTACATTTGGAGAAGGGCCAAAGACCAATTGGAACTCGTTCAAATATAAGATTTCTTGTCATCAGTCTGTAAGGGATGATAAACCGAAGTCAATGGCGAAAGAACGGAGTCATTCTGAGTTTGTATGAAGGAGTTATGAGCAAAACAAGAACTTAGAAGACTATAAGGGTAAAATTGTCATTTAAAGGTCAAGTGCCATTGGAACCCCCACTGTACGTTAAGGGACATTCATTCTGTTAAGGGGTGGACAGTTTCAAAGGAACTGCTAAAGGCAGTCATGTCATTTAATGGGGGAAGTTGAAATTCAAATCGTGTTAATGGCACCCTGCCTAATTACTCAAGGCTGCCAGCTTCTTCTTTACTTCCATATCACGACCGGTTCAGGGAAGAGTGCTGCTGGTGATGCTCGTGCCGTTAGAGATGGATCATGATGAGATCTTCAGAAAACAGAGAAGATGAAGGGTGTTAATGTTGTGACGAACGCGGATGGTTTGGCTTACTGCCATTGCCGGAAACTGAAGATGATCCTGATGATGAAGGATGATGTTATTGTTCATGGATTCTTGGAGCTAGAGTTTGAGTTGTTGTTGTCATTAGCTATTGAAGGCAGTGATGATAAGACTTGGGTTACGCCCTGATTCAGAGTTTATCCCGAGAACATGCTGTAGTTGTTGCTGCCATTATCAGCAGTCGCGACGATGAAATGGTGGTTGCTACCATCATCCAAAGATGAAGAAGAGTTGTGGACTGAGCTTGGCAGAGGCGTGAAGAGCTTGTCTGGTGACTGCAAGTGCAAAGATGGAGAGCGAAAGTTGGTGGTGCTGATCGTTGTTCAAGATTGTTGGACCACCGAGAGATTGGAAGCTCAGAAGAGTTGAACTCTTTATGAAGACATGGTGGAGTCTGTAGCTCGAGCTGGTTAATGCTATTGATGGCAGTGACGATGAGTTGATCTGTAGTTGATGACAACATATTCGACAGTGGTTATGAAGATTGGATGTGGCTGATGGGTTGAGTTCTACAACAAGGTTAAGAGATGGAGTTGGTTTGGTGGATGATACGAGCTCGAGTGGTCTGGTCTCAGGCAGAGTTTTTCAGCCGAGAAAACAGCAACGAATGTGTTGTTGTTGATGGGTACGACTCTGCTGGATTTGGATGAAGTTGGGTCGCTTGACCGAGAAACCAGTCGAGAAGATACGGAGGTGATCACAGATATGGATACAAGATTTCCGGTGCCGCCTATAGTATATTAAGTTGATGTGCACTCAGCCTTAAAAGCTGACACACTGGTGCACCTGGGGTCCGCTTTAATGCGTAGCCAATTACATGTTAGGAGTACTGTGTTAGAATGTTTCCCTCCACACAGGATCTACAACACTTGATTTCTCAAACAACAGATTCTTCTGAGCCGAATTTGAATGTTTATCGACTATGACTTTTGTGGATCGTACCCGGCTCACTAATGCCTATATAAAGCAGCCAAAGCTAGAGAAGAAAGAAAATTCCAGGGAGAAAAAATAAAGAGAGAGGAGAGAGGTTCTTAATCCATATTTTAGGGTTTATCCCTTAGGGGGAATCCAAGGTATTTTCTTTTTCTTTCTTCTTATATTTTTGTGGGTTTTAGTAAATTCATATGTAACTAATTTCTATTGATTAAGGATGAATTCAATATTCTAAGTGCGATTCTTTGTTAGTTATACAAGTTTGTTCGGAATTTTTATCATTATCGTTTGTCTTTACAGTATCTAGGGTTTATGAGTGATTACTAGATTGATTTGGGATGCATACTAGATTAGTCTATTGATTGTTCTATTGCTAGTATTGGGTTAGGAGATAAGTAATCGTCGAATAATTCATACGCAAGTAAAAATCGCGAGACCTTGTAGAGGGATTCTGTGGAGCAATTGCGAGTGAAGATAACACCAGCAAGTGGACCTTGAGCTAAGAGTTTAACTACTGGGATCAACTTAATTCTCAAAGCCTAAAGCGTTCGATCAGATTACAACTTGAGTGAGCTACTACTTGGTGGTTCGGTTGGATAGAATCTGATATTGGAGAGCTTTCGTATTCGTAGTATAAGGAGTTTTGGGGATAACACTGAGCTAGCTGTTGTTCTACGATTGGTGATGAACGGTTCTAAAGAAGATAGATAAGTATACTAATCCAGTTATCGCTTGGTAACGACGAAGGATTCCTTGATCATCTCTTTCTTTTATTTGTTATTCTTTTTATTTTATTTTAAACCAATCCCCCTTTGTATTTTATTGTTTTGCTGAATCAAATAACATATCAATTACATAGCTCTCTGTGGGAACGATCCTTACTACCGCTAAATTATTATTTAATTAGTGGGAAATATCTCAATTAATTTGTTGTGGTTGCGACACGCATCAATAGTCCACAATATGCCACGAGCTACTTTAGCCTTGGCCATGCCGCCAAGCCCTAACTTTGGACATTGCGCCAAATCCTAGCCTTGGCCATGCCGCCAAGCCCTAACTTTGGCCACGACGCCAAATCCTAGCCTTGGCCATGCCGCCAAGCCTAACTTTGGCCCCGGCGCCAAATCATTGGCCATGCCACAACGCCACAGACTCGGCTATGCCACCATGCCGTAGGCGCATGCCACTACGCCGCGGCTATGCCATTATGCCACTAACATGTGCAAACAGAATGTGGACATAATCAACGACCACTCTCTCTCCTGAATTACAATCTCAACCATCCAAGTTTGCCACCGAACCGACAGACTTGTGGCAACTTTTAGGCGACCCGCCGCCTAAATCTAGTGGCCATGGCTATGCCAGGCGCCACTTTCACCACCGTGCCACTGACATGCACGAGCCATGCCAGTCATGTTGCAATGCCGCTGACATGCACCAAAGGTGCCATTACGCTATTACCAGGCGCCAACAGAAGGTAGCCATAATCGACGGATACCCTTCATCATGAGATGCAATCTCGGCCATCCAAGTTTGCCGCCGAACCGACTGACTTGTGGAAACTTTAGGCGACCCGCCGCCTAAATCTAGTGGCCATGGATACGCCAGGCGCCACTTGCACCACCGTGCCACTGACATGCACGAGCCATGCCAGCCATGCTGCAATGCCGCTGGCATGCACCAAAGGTGCCATTGCGCCATTACCAGGCGCCAACAGAAGGTAGCCATAATCAACAGCTACCCTGCATCATGAGATGCAATCTCAGCCATCAAAGTTCGCCACCGAGCCAGCAGGCTTGTGGCAAGTTTCAGGCGACCAGCCAAGACAAGCCTAATAGCATCGCATGCTATTTTTCTGCGGCAAGCCTCTTTGTTTTAACTTGCCACACGTAGCAAAGTGCTACATGTTTTCCATGAAAACACTCGAGACAAACATGTCACAAACTGGGGGATACTCATCAGGGTATTGCTCTGGCGGTTTACAGCGTGCGGCGTGCAATACGCCCGTTACAAGAAAGTGTCATGAAGAAGGGCGGTTTGTAATGGCAAGAAGTAATGGTGTAAACGTTTCCTTCATCATGGAAATCGTTCCACTTCCTACGATACCAGGGTACGTTTTACTACGACTTGTATAAATAGGTTTCACCTATTTCCATCAAACAACAAGTTTTGGTCAGAGAACAACACAGTATCCAGAAATCACCTGATAGCTTTCCATTCTGCTAGCCAGTTCTACTTTCTGATACAAGTCGTAAACAACCACACCTTCAGAATCAACGATTCTGGTCTCAATACTTTCTTCGCTTCCCTCCCTAAGACCAACCCTTCTCCTTAACTTTGTGACCGAAGCAAGCCTGGAATGGCCATTTCTTGGTTTAGGCCAGGATTGTACAGATTGATCTCTCGAATCAAAAGTACTCTCGTGCAGTGCATTGTTTAGGGTTTAGACTCGTTTCTCGTTCGCACACACGAATTTACCAAAACTGTCAGAAACAGTTTTCACCCTCAAACACTTGGTAACAAAGCATTCAATATTCACCGTTAGATGAAAACCCTATTAGACTCAAGCTAGTATCTTTCAACCGTTAGATCGAACTTAGCTTGTTACAGACAAATGAAAAGTGACTTCTTTTAAATATGGGTAACCGTACCTAAACGTGTACACCTTTGTTGGCTCAACAATAGTTAACCGAAGTTATCCATATGAACACTTTCATATCAACCTTATTCATCTTAACCATAACTAGTTCAAATGACTCAAATGAAACTAGTTCTAGAGTTGTTCAGTTGTTTATATTCTCATAGAAGTATACAAGCCACAGTTGAAACAAAATCGATTTTGTTTCACTCGAATCAATTCATGAACATTATAGCCACGGCTTGCAAAAAGATTGAATTCCTTATTATATAAATGTATTAGTTCATTAACAAACCGATTTTGGAGCATAACCCACTCAAGTATGCAAACGGGTACGCATACCTAAGTAGACGGACTTGGACTGTGTTCGCCAGTATGCAAACGGGTACGCATACTGTCATACACTTCCAAGTTTCAGTTGAATCCAGTACGCGTACTGGTACGCATACTATAGTACTCGGACTTCAACTTACTTCGACGGTACGCGTACAGGTACACATACTTTAGCTCCCGGAATTTACCTGACCTCGCCAGTAGGCGTACTAGTATGCATACTACATTCCGGTCTTGGATCAACACATATGAAAGTACGCATACTGTGCTTATAATCCAATTATGGTTAAGTGTTTTAAACTCATATTTCAATTATTGAAACATTCTTAGAAGACGACAATAGTTGTCTCACACAAACTATTAGCTTCAAAGCAATTTTCAAGTGATCGAATGATCAATACGAAACATTCTGAGTCTACATCAAATGACTGTCTCACACAAATCATGTAAGATATTACAAGGCGATTTTTACATGATCATCTTTTGACTTCCGTCAAGTATATAAGATGAACTTGGTTAAAGCGAAAGCTTACCAGCATATATTTCGAAAAATATATAAGCGATTTAAACTCAGCTCAAAATATGAAATGTGTATATTATGAAGTCTATATAGCTATACGACTTTTGTCTCAAATACGAGATAGAGTATATAGACTTTTGAGTGATAGATGAGTTCAAGTCTCCACATACCTTTTGTTGATGCAATTCCACAAGCTCCCGTTAGTAGTTCTTCGTCTTTAATCGATGAATGCCGTGAAGTCTACTGCTCAACTACACTTTCTATCCTAATCCGAGACTTAGCTATAAGCAGACTAGGAATCAAGAATTATAGTTTTGGCAACTAAACTTGACAACAATCTTGAGATAGAAACGCTTGCGAGTTCGACCGAGCAGTGCTCTAACAATCTCCCCCTTTATCAATTTTACTGACAAAACTATCAATACATATGGATTACAAAATAAATAAACTTTGTAGCTTCTCATCCAAATGCTTGATCTCCTTGGTTCTTCAACATTACTCGAAATCTTCGTCACTTCCAATTACTCCAGTGATTCTGAATGTGTTCAACTCAATGAGAAAAAAGTAGCTCTCAATCATTGTTATACAGTGTCATAATATTATCACACAACAACAAAGTCCAATTATATGACAACTTTAACAACAATACTATGGTGATATGTATCACTCCCCCTTAGTCAATACTTCATCTCACATGAAAATTAATCCCCCTTACATAATGATCCGTATACCATATGTATTTGTAGTGTGAACTACACATTAATCCCCCCCTTTTTTTCAATATAAATTGGCAAAGGTACGAAAACTAGTGGGATCCTAATGAAATTCTCATCGAGATGCTTCATGTCTAAAAGAGAACATATCGACTTTGTTTCGATGATTTCACATTGACGAAACTTAGTGTATTCATCAAGAAGTTTATAAAGATTCAAGAAAACTCATACAATATTCCACAGCCGCACTTCCCACAAAGATTTGGCAATTAAGCACAAGTTTAATTAAGAATTCTCCCCCATAAAATGTCATTCCCGAAAGAACAACAAGAGCGACCTTACTTTCACAAGAAAAGAAGGATTTCTTTGGGTATTAACAAATCACATGGAACATGAATTTGTATCCAAAATACTCAATTAAATTAACCACAAGAGAACCCATGATTAATTTAATCATAAATGCTCAACATAAGAGAACTTATAGAGCCACACATTACTTTCACATAGAAGTGGATCAGGGAAAGGTCAATACTGCGAAATATTCAAAGATTCATTCTATTTTTCATCAATATTTGCATAAAAACATATAATAGACTTAATCTTTGCATTCAAAAGTTCATCCTATCTTCATCAATATTTGCATAATGACATAATAGGCTTAACTTTTGTTGTCAAAAGTTCATTCTATCTTTTATCAATCAATATTTGCATAAGGACACATGATAGAATTAACTTTTGACATCTTCATCTGTACTTCTTATAGATTTACAGTAGAACTTCGTTAAATTAATCTTCGATAAATTAATTACTTCGCTAAAATAATAAAATTCTTCTGTCCCAAGTAGGCTTGTACAGGCTAAATTTTGATTCGATAAATTAATAATTTCGCTAAAATAATAATTTTCTCTAGTCCCAAGGCTATTAATTTATCGAAGTTTTACTGTAAGATATTTAGCAATTTATTGAAAGATAAAATCATTCAAGGATAAAAAACCATTAAGGTTATTACCACTATTAAAAGATAACAGATAATAAGGTTCAACATAAGAATTTTAGCAGACAAGTCAAGTAACAATAATGCAAATACATAGATTAAATCACTCATCTCATAATAATCCCTATAAATTTCATAAAACTTCTCACTCAGTTCAGGATAAGTTGTCTTGGCATAATCCACCGGCTCCTCAACTTCTTGTTGAAGACGGATGAGTTCAGAATTAGATGTTGCAGGAGTTCTAGTTGGAGTTCTGGACATTTTTTCAATGTTGTTCATGGTCAAGACCTTTGGTCCTCCAAGACTGGTTCCAACAACAAAAATACCAAATTGACTACAAATCCTTGAGATGAGACAAGGAAAACCAGGAGTCTTCTTCGAAATCTGTCCGACACTTATCACCTGACGAATAATAAAGCCGCATAAGTCAATGTTCCTCCCTTCAACAATGTAATAAACCAGTTCTACAAGAGGTCTGGTCCATAATTGTTTGTCAATTGTGATGGGCATCAAGTTAGCCACCAGTAGTTTTCCACCAACTTTGAGGAACAATGCAGCATCATGAACATCAATCTTACCATCATACCAGGAAACATCCTTTGCAAGAATGAAGTTTGAGATAACATTCAGAGAAGGTCTCAAATGCTCATGGGATGGTAATAAAAAATCACCATCACGAGAAAACTTCAAAAGTTCAGCAATAACTTTTTGATTCACAAGAAAAATTATTCCTTCAACAATGGTTTTGAAGGTACAATTGACAGCAATAAAAATTGGGTTGTTAACTCAATATAGGTTGTTCCCATGGGACGGTGAATAATTCCCCATTCATGATTCTCAAAGAACCTAGGAAGGCCATCTACCCTAAGTTCAGATGGTTTATAGATCCTTCCAATAATAGGATTATTTGTAATATATTCCACATAGTAATCACGAGCCTTAGTGTCCACGAACCTAATTTTCAAGCTTGGGTCATAAAAAGTATCTTCACGATTTTGAGAACCCGAACTATCACCATGAAAAAGTCTCTTCCTAGATGCCATAGAGGAGTACTAACGCACAATAAAATGTTGAAGAACTTACTTGGTACACGAACTGTTGTTAATGTAGGAGTTCCAAAGTGATGAGCAAAACGAAAAAAGTTCTTGACCCGACGTGCAAAATATTCTCCTGAATTCAATGGTGCAAACCAAACAAGAATTGGTTAAGAAATGAGAGTGAGAAGAAGGATTGGTACAAGAACTGTTGGGTTTCTCTTTTGTACACGAACATGAGAGGAAAAAAGAAATGGTGAAGAGAACGAAGTGATTCTCCCTCTTTTTATGTGTCAATCGGTGGAATAAGAACCAGTCGAACACGTTCTGGAATGAGGTTCGTACCCGTAAGGGTTCTGGGTTCAAGGTATGTGAACCATACGTGTGCAAGTAAGGGCTCGTTTGGTGTAATCAAGTAAACAAAATATTTGGAGCAGCAGCTCAACAATTATTTTTCTTGAGAAATTTTTTGTATGGTCAAGATGACCCAATACAAAGAAGTCTTGCATGCAATGACACCAAGAGAGAGTTTCTTTCCATTAACTCTTACAACTTCCAGTATAGAGATAACCCCAAGGGACTGTTTTTACAAGTTTTTTAAAGAACTTAAAAAGAGCACAAGATAATTTGCGTTCCTGATTTCTTTGTTTACAACGTATCAAAGACAATCTCATAGGATACCATTCAGTACTGCTCAGGGAAACCTTTTTTAAAAAAAAAGAGACATTCTGCCTTTCTCACAAAAAAGACGCAATACCATTATCTTGAGAAAGTGTATCAGGTTTGATTGATGAACATAGTCAAATTCAGAGATGGATGAGGTTTAGATACTTCTCGTATTATTTCCAGTTTGTCAAAGACACAGGAAGGGAAATAATATCCTTACTAATAAGAAGATCAATATCAACCTCAACATGAGAATTATTCATCATAACTTGATTTAGCTTATCAATAGATTCTTGCTCTTTCTAGAGAAATAACTCAATATCAAGAGATAAGTTCTCAAGCCTTTTTTCAAGCCCAAAAAACACTTCTAGGGATTTTAAACCTGGAGGAGGTTTAGATAGAATTTCTTCTACAAATTTTATTAAATCAGTCATGGAAGAGAATTCTGGAATCCCTGGATCTGGTGGTGCATCTATTGAGATAACACTCATGTCCATAGAGTCAGATTGCTACAAACATAGACTTATGAGGTCTTAAACGTGTTTGCCTGCTCTGATACCAATTGAAAAAGTGGGGATCTAACAACCACACCTAATATTTTGCTTAGCAATCTGTATGGACTAACTCCAATATACTTTCAAGAGAATCAACTAGACAGTCAGACTCAATCTTAAGAAAAGTATATCAAAGCGTTATATCTTTATTTCTCAATTCAAACAAATAGGAATTTGCGAAACCGATTGAATACAAGAAATAACTTGGACGGTATCAAAAACCAATATCCAAGTGTCAATCAATTTAATAAACAACCAAAGGTTGGATTCACAATTGATTGAATTTACGCACAACCTGTGATATTTCAACTATATAGAAAATATAATGCGGAAAATAAATAACACAAACACTAGAAGTTTTGTTAACGAGGAAACCGCAAATGCAGAAAAAACCCGGGACCTAGTCCAGATTTGAACACCACACTATATTAAGCCGCTACAAACACTAGCCTACTCCAATTTAACTTCGGACTGGAATGTAGTTGAGCCCTAACCAATCTCACACTGATCAAGGTACAGTCGAGTTCCTTACACCTCTAGAACCACGTCGGATTAAGCGCACTTGATTTCCTTAGCTGATCTCACCCACAAGTAAGAGTTGTGACGACCCAAAGTCGAAGACTTGGTAAACTAATCTGTCTCACACAGAAAAGTCTATTGAATAGATAAATTTATCTCCCACAAATATACCTATGAGTTTTGTTCCGTATTTTGATAAATCAAGGTGAACATGAACCAATTGATATACCTGACTTATATTCCCGAATAACAGCCTAGAAATATCAATCACCTCAAAATAATCTTAATCGTATGGCAACGAAACAAGATATTGTGCAATCACAAACGATGAGATGAAGATGTTTGTTATTAATTTTTATCTTGCCTATCAGAAATTAAATCTCGAGCAAATCTTAGAGAAGATAGTACTCAATCATGATAGAAAACAACAAGATCAGAACACACAACTAAAGAGAAAATAGTTGGGTCTGGATTCACAATCCCAATGAAGTCTTCAAGTCGTTAACCTACTGGGTTTTTGAAAACCTTAAGGTTAAAGGATAATCGACTATAGTCGCAACTAGTATCACACAGGAGGTGTGGGGATTAGGTTTCCCAATTGCTAGAGTTCTCCTTTATATAATCTTCAAATCAGGGTTTGCAATCAATGTTACCTTGGTAACAAAGCATTCAATATTCACCATTAGATGAAAACCTGATTAGACTCAAGCTAATATCTTTCAACCGTTAGATCGAACTTAGCTTGTTACAAACAAATGAAAAGTTACTTCGTTTAGGTACACATTTATTGGCTCATCAGTAGTTAACCGAAGTTAGCCATATGAACACTTTTATATCAACCTTATTTATCTTAACCATAACTAGTTGAAATGACTCAAATGAAACTAGTTCTAGAGTCGTTCAATTGTTTATATTCTCATAGAAGTATATAAGACACAATTGAAGCAAAATCGATTTTGGTTCACTTGAATCAATTCATAAACATTATAGCCACGGCTTGCAAAAAATTGCATTCATTATTATATAAATGTATTAGTTCATGAACAAACGATTTTAGAACATAACCCACTCAAGTATGTAAACGGGTACGCATACCTAAGTATTCGGACGTGGACTGTGTTCGCTAGTATGCAAACGGGTATGCATACTGCCGTACACTTCCAAGTTTCAGTTGAATCCAGTACGCGTACTCGTACGCATACTATAGTACCCGGTCATATGGACATGTGCAACACATATAAGTTAGATACCATATGTATGTGGGGAACCGATCCTAGTACCTAGTCAACCGAATTTTGGAAAGCTAGTGTGACTAAGCACAGTACCACATGGAAGGTAGAACCGAAACTTGTTTTGGTAGAACCATTACACCCATGATTTTTGATTGATTGTTCTTGATCAATCACATAGTTCTTGAAAGTCAGATGAACCAATTCTAAACTTGTTTGAAAGTGTAGAAAATCGGTTTCAAGGTTGTAAGTATGAAAGAGGACTTACAAAGTAAGGATGTCGACATACTTTGAACACGTGCTGTGAATGTTTATTATTTAATTGTTCAAAGTTACTCCTTAATAGCTAAGGGAAGAGAATCCCAGGATCGAAACATAAATAAGTTAAGAATCTTTTAATTAAGGTTATTAATTTCATTTTTAGGAAAATAAGAATTAGTAATGTGCATTTACTAATTAGAGATTTTCTGAGAGATTTCGATCATTATTTTTAGACAGACCATTTCCAGGAATTATGGAAACCGAATTTGTGATTTAATGAATATCTTGAGAATATTTTCGGTTTTGGAAATTCCTTGGTGTCCAAACTTCCTTGTCTATAAATATTGAAGTTTGCATTTCTAGCAAACTAATCCTTCGTAACAGCAAACTACCTATTGTTGCGTTGCTACTGGTGAAGCCGCCTATTCAGAGAGGAGAGTAACCTAATTAGGCGAAATCTCTTACGGTCGCTCGTTTTAAAGTTTTCCTTGGGATTGAGAAGCTCTATTAGTATCGTTGGTGGGAAACTAGATAATTGCGGTTTATCTTTTGTTTTCATTGATTTGATTGATTAACGGTGGTTGAACTTTGATTGCACCTAGTTTGTTTATGCTTGAGGATCTTCTCTTCTGATATAAGATTCACTCAAACTAGTTCAAAGTTTCGACAGGGATCTTTAGACTGTTTGTAGTTCTAAAGACGATCTTGTGATAATCCATTATTAACAGACTCCGTTCTGTGCGTGATTGATCACAAGAGATTCAAGTGATTGTGTGCAGGTGTTTATTGAAGTTCTAAGAAAATTTGAAGACAAAGAAGATATTGAAGATTTCTGATTTGGGGTTCATAATCTTTGGTGTGCACAATACTTGTTTCAGTAAAAAGAGGATCCAATTAATAATCAGTTTTATCTTTGTGATATAATTGGATTGATTAATTGAGTAGCGGAATCAACACAATTCTTTGGATTAAGAGTATTGATTGCAAAATCTTAACGATTACTTTGGTAATTGAACATAAGATAGATCTAAGGACCTGACGAAGGAGTTTATGTTAAGATAAACAGAAGAGCCTTTGTCCTACTCATATCACTTGGTTGAAGAGAGTTGATACCAAACAGATTTATTGTTTCTTTACTGTTTGGAATACGAACCAAAGGAATTGTTCCAAGTACGTGACTTATTTATAAGTTGGAGGCGTGGGAATACAGACGGAACTAGGTGAACTATAGGTTTAGTTTCTTGGTATCAACTATACGAAGTTAGGTGTAATTTTGTGTAGCGGCTTAATCCTGAGAGTATTCAATTCTGGACAAGGTCCCGGGGTTTTTCTGCATTTGCGATTTTCTCGTTAACAAAATCTTGTTGTGTCATTTACTTTTTACAAACGTTAATTCCTATTTACTTGATAAGTGAATCCTATTGTGTTTGGTTAAGTCTGAACCTTTTTATCAAGTAAACATACTTCGTTTTTGTATTGTCTCGATCTCGTATCCATAGACGATCACACGAAGTGTGAACCGATTAGTTGTATTGTCTCGACTCAGTCCATAGAAAATCACTTTCGGAGAAAGGACTTATATGTAGGAAAAGTTTTAGATTGAGGTATATTTGGGTACCCTCATCTTTCCATAATTGTTTTATTATAATTAAAGAAATTTCACTTGTACGTTAATCACATTACTTGACTTTGATCCTAATAGTCTATCGGTTATTATCGTGACTATTGTCAAGTAAATATCTTGTTGTTATATTGTTTCGACCTCGTCCATAAACAATCACACAAGGTATATGACTTAAATAATATATTGTCTCGACTCTGTCCATAGACGATCACTTAAGAGAAAGGACTTATAGGTGTATAATTAAAAGATTGTGGTGTATGTGGGTACCCTTGTCTTTTTATTGAAAAATATGGAAATTGTTAGAGCATTACTCGGTCGAACTCACAAATGTTACTATCTTAAGCTTGTTGTCAAACTTAGTTCATCAAAACTATATCTTGATTTTTTAGTCTACGTATAGTCAAGTCTCGGATTAGGATAGAAGTGTGTAGTTGAGTACCAAACATCATTGTGTTCTACCATTTGAAGGCAAAGATCAACCGAAGTTTTTGGATAACTTCATAAACAAAAGTTATGTGAAGACTGAACCATCTATTACTCAAGTTTTCACCTTTCTATCTATGAGAATATGTCGTATGACTAAAATGGACTTTACATGTACAACAGAAATTTCGAGTCAAGTTTATCTTTTTAATTATTATTGCAATATGTTAATTAAGCTTAAGAAATATTTTTTCATACTTGATGAATTTGGTTAAGAATAATTTATCGTTTATGACCTAAATTATGATTCAAGATTATCATTTGAAAATATCCTAGAACACTGATATGTGGCATTGATGTTATTCGGGAATGTTTCAAATTGATTATTAGAAAGATATAGAACTATTGTAAATATGGATACAGGATAATACACGTACCAGCTTACATACTGGTGTTTGTGGGTGAAAACTATTTCTGCTGGTTTTGGTAAATTTGGGTGTGTGGATGAGAAACGAATCTAAACCCTAAACAATGCACTGCACGGGAGTACTTTTGATTCGAGAGATCAATCTGTACAATCATGGCCTAAGCCAAGAAATGGCCGTTCCAGGCTTGCTTCGGTCACAAAGTGAAGGAGAAGGGTTGGTCTTAGGGAGGGAAGCGAAGAGAGTGTTGAGACCAGAATTGTTAATTATGAAGATGTGGCTTGTTTATGACTTGTATCAGAAAGTGGAACTGGCTTGCAAAGTGAAAAGCTATCAGTTCTTGGTGATTTCTGGATACTATGTTGTTGCCGACCAAAAACTTGTTGTTTGGTGGAAATAGGTGAAACCTATTTATACAAGTCGTAATAAAACGTACCCTGGTCTCATAGGAAGTGGAAACGGTTGAGTGGTGGAAGAATGGAGTAACGTGTAACCGTCAGACATTATGCTTCCATGATGAAGGAAGTGGATCCGTTTACACCGTTACTTCTCACCATCACTAATTGTCCCGCTTCATGACACTTTCTTGTAACGGGCGCATTGCACGCCGCACACTGTAAACCCCCAGACCAATACCCTGATGAGTATCCCCCAGTTTGTGACATGTTTGATGTCTCAAGTATTTTCGTGGTAAACATGTAACACTTTGCTACGTGTGGCAAGTTAAAATCAAGAGGCTTTCCATAGGAAAATAGAATGTGATGCTATTAGGCTCGTCTTGGATGGTCGCCTAAAACTTGCCACAAGTTTTTCAGTTTGGTGGTAAACTTCGATGGCTGAGATCATATCTCATGAGGAAGGGTAGCCGTTGATTATGGATACCTTGTGTTGGCGCCTGATAATGGCACAGTGGCGTTTTGGTGTATGCCAGTGGCAGTGTGGCATGGCTGGCATGGCTCGTGCATGCCAGTGGAACGGTGGTGCAAGTGGCGCCTGGCGTAGCCATGGCCACTAGATTTAGGCGGTTGGTCGCCCAAAACTTGCCACAAGCCTTCCAGCTTGGTGGCGAACTTGGATGGCTAAGATTGCATCTCATGAGGAAGGGTATCCGTTGATTATGTCTACCTTCTGTTGGCGCCTGATAGTGGCACAATGGCGCCTTTAGTGCATGCCAGCAGCATTGCTGCATGGCTGGCATAGTTCGTGCATGCCAGTGGCACGGTGGAATGGCTGGCATAGTTTGTGCATGCCAGCGGCACGATGGTGCAAGTGGCGCCTGGCGTAGCCATGGTCACTAGACTTAGGTGGCTGGTCGCCTAAAAGTTGCCACAAGTCTGTCAGTTTGGTGGCGAAATTGGATGACTAAGATTGCATATCATGAGGAAGGGTAGCCGTTGATTATGGCTACCTTCTGTTGGCGCCGGCACAATGACGCCTTTAGTGCATGCTATCGGCATTGCGGCATGGATGACATAGTTCATGCATGCCAGTGGCACGGTGGAATGGCTGGCATAGTTTGTGCATGCCAGCGGCATGATGGTGCAAGTGGCGCCTGGCGTAGCCATGGCCACTGAAATTTTGGCACGTTGGTGTAAGACTCAAACGTGGTGTGGCAACATCAGTTTCAATAGACACATTGATCCCCATGTTTTGTGGAAGATTGTTTGGCTCGGTTGGCGCAGCAACTTTGCCTAAATTAGGGTTTGTCATGTCGAAACCCTAATTAGCATATATGGCGTGTTGCGGGCCCTATGTGGCATAGTTTTGTGCCACGATTATAAATTAGGGTTTCTTCCACCGCCACTAGAGCATGGACGCGCCTAGGGTTTAGGCTAGCCAAATTGAAGTCCGTTGTGAAGCTGGTCAGGCACGGAGAGTGGTTTGGCAGGTTTGGCATGCTGTCGCGGTAAGTGGCACGTTTGGCATGTGCACTTGGCATGCCTGTTTGGCGTGTGCGATTGGCATGCTCGTTTTGGCATGTTTGGCATGCCGTTAGTATGTTGGCGCGGTTTTGGGAAGCTAACTTGGTATGGCGACCTCTTGACACAATTTCCACCTCTTTTAAAGCTGTGGCAGGTTTAGAGTAACCTGATTGGTCAATGAAAGTAGGGGGCCGGCCAAGCACGGGCGTGGCTACCCTTTTGGCGCGCGTGGTAGGTTTAATGTGACTTGATTGGTCGATAGAGAATATGGTCGGCAAATATGGGCCCAACCACAACTCATTGGGAGTGCGGCAGTTTTAAAGCGACCTGATTGGTCGGCAAAGGAATAAGGGACAGTTGGGTAGCATGGGGCGTGGCCAAGTGGCGTCGGCTAGCCTATGGCATGGCCACGCTTCCCTCGTTTTTGCTCCTACTCCACGGCTCTGTTTATTCTTTGATTTCTGACTGAGTATTCCATGCAAGGATCTTAATCTTGATACTTGGAAATTTGCGCTACTCTGCTGCGAGTGAACACAAATCCGTCATGTCATACCAATGTTAAGAGTTCTGTTGGGGAACTGAACACGGGAAAAGTATTCAAGGAGTCTTATATTAATAAGTAATATAGGTAAGACACTGAAATTTACAGAGCATCTGGGATTGTTGTTACATATGCCAGTCTGGATAAATTTCATGTAAACATATTGAACAGCTCAATAAGTGTGCCAGCGGAGAGGTTGACACTCATGGCTCCGCTTCCTTACAGAGCGACGTCACGTCAGATGCAAGGTTTTACAATTTTAACCCTGAGCTAAAAACCACCATCAACAACTAGTACAAACTGTTATAGGTCTGGAGCCTCATTACATGTACCCAGTACACGTACCGGCGTAGCTATAGTTCGGAAACGACTTTTGGTACACATACCCAATATGAAAACCCAAAAAGTTTTGTGACTCGTGAACTCAGGTTGGTACACATACCTAGTATGCATACCGAAAAAAGTTATGTGAACTCCTAAATTCGTTTTGTCGTAAGGGTTTGGTACCATGACAAAATAACTCACGAACTGGAAGAAAGTACACGTACCAGGTATACGTACTTACCCTGTCGAATATTTTCAGATGCATCTGAGATAATCGGCATATGAAAAACTCTCTAAAAAATACATCTAGACATATTTTATCACATCATAACCTATAGTTGTGACTCAAGATTAAAGTCTTAAAGTGTTATATGAAAATGGTTAAGCTTATAGTTCGTCTGGCTAGTTTCGACTAACCTTTCATGAACAAGTTATTATACAGGGTTCGGCTACGGTTCATCATAACCAGAGTGTATATTATGTTATGTTAATCTCAATTCAAGTTTTCATCTAACGCTGAATATTGACCTTAGATTAAATCTAAAGCAACATTGATCTTGAAAGTCTATATAAGGAGAACCTCAAGCAACTGGGATCTTTGAATCCCCGACACTATTATTGTGTGTCCTAGTTGTTAACTAGAGTCGTCCTCTCCTTTAAAACCTTTTAGGTTTAGCGACTAAATTTTTTTTGCTTAGGGATTCGTGAAGCCAGGTAAGACTATACTTTTCTTGATAACTCATGTATCCTGATTTTGTAACTGATTTTTGAGTATTACTCCGATCAGTTAAAGTTTATTCGTCTCAGACTTTGTGATTCCACAAGTATATTCCTCTATAAAAATTCTTTGTTGAAATCGTAGTAGGTTTTACTTGTGAGGTGAATAATAATCTAGGTTGCTTTTCGGGAGTCGTAAGTACCGGATTTTGAGGTTTGCTAGACTTTGTCTATTGCAAACGATTTCCTATCTCACCTTGATCTTTGATAAAAATGGAAATCACATATATGTTTATCTGTGGGAGGCAGATTGGTTTAAAGTTTTCAATTGAGTTGAAGAAACTCTTAAGCTAACAACAATTTTAAAGTTTTCAAAAAGTAGTTATGAGCTTGCACAAATGTTTTATACATAACAACAATTTTACATATTTGTACAGCCAAATCTCTTCCAAATACTCCCTTTGGTACAGTCCCTACACAAAGCAAATACATATTGTTATTTACAAGCAAAATGAATAACAATAAAAAATAAAATTTTACTGATATCAACATAAACCCATTACTAATTACTATCAAAAAAAGCAAATCACACAAAACCAAGCTCACATTAACATAAATATTGTGTCACAGTGTAACTTCAAGTTCTAAATCACAATACTCAACAACCCTTAACCGAGTTCAGTTTCTAAGAAAAAAAACATATTACAAACTCTTAAGCCACATAATTCTCCTTGATTCTTTCATTTTCTTAAAAATTCTCCTATAGTCGGGGTTTCTGAACTTGTCAATGGCTTTGAGATATACATCATCTTCCACTCCTTCCATGTTGTCCAATATATCCATACAATCTTCAATAGATGATATCTCGGTGATGGTACAAAGAGGAGATGTTACTTCCTTATCCTTCTTACGTTCAGCCTTCGCTTTTGTTACTTCAGCTTTAACTTTAAGATTTTCAGTCCATGCTACAAGTGCATCATCAAACCTTGATGATTTAGTCGCCTTTCGCTGAGGAAGATCAATAGGAAGTTCTAAAGCACGTCTATGTATGTTTGATTTTGTGTGTGATGAAGGGTGACTCGTGTCTCCAGAGCTAGCGGGTTCTACATGTACCCCTTTGCCAAGGAATTCTGTTTACAAGTCTCTTTCGGTGTCTGAGTCAGGAGGAGACCGTGTTGATGCATTAGACATGCTTCCAGATGCTGTTGTGCTATTAAATATCTCCCCAAGCATATAATAATTGTCTAACCCCTTTTTACGGAAGGTTTTGCACCAGGATATTTCTGCATTTGGGAATGTTACACATGCATTATACTCTTGACATATATTATGTACAAGTAAATATCTTAGTGTAAACATTTATGCGCATACCTTCAAGTAACGCTTCCAAGCATCATCACTTGCAGTGACCGTGTTTGCAACTGGATCCCAACCCATACCAGTATCACTCACTAACCTTGCAAATTCCCTATGCTCTATACGCAGTCGATTGAATTTAGCTTTCAACTTAGGAATGTTGTATCTCTTACCAAACTTAGCAAAGAGAGCATTATCTATTTCTCCCCATTTCTTCTTCTCCAATGTAGTGGTTTGTAACCCATTTTTGGCTTCATCATGAACCAATTGAACAAAGTAATCCACAATATACTGTGGCCATGTGCGGATATCATCTATGTTATCATCACTTGATAGAGAAGCCATCTTTTTTTCTACATAATACATACTGTATAAAACTTAAATCTCACAGGTATGCAAAATCACATAACTCGGAATTTTAAGGCAACAAGATTAAAAATATTATGCAAAATCAAAACATGTTTACTTAAATAGAAAATAAATAAATCACTGTGTTGCTTAAATAATTTATGCATTGCTGTCCAGGCTTAGTGTTGTTGCTTCTCAATCAGTTGTAAAGCAAGAGAAATATCAAGCAACCTGCTGATTTAATCATGAAAATGGTGCTACTGACAGTTACAACTAGTTGTTAATAAACTCCCAGATAAAATGACGTACGAATGATCCTAAAAATTCAGTGTAGTCCACCACATGGTACTTACGTAAGAAAAAAAAAGAATTGTAATAACAGCTGCCGGTAAGGATCCCTAGTTTTAGAAAATGTATCCATCTCCCATTCCCAAAAATCCCCTTCATAAGCTTAAGTGTAGATATCCCCATCTTCCTAAGTGAGCCTTCAAAAAGCCACATTATAAAGAACACAAATGGCATATTCTTCTACCTACAAACATCCATGTTAAGTTGATTTATATGGTCAAGGAGTTGATGACAGTCAGCATGCAGTAGTCAATCATTGAAAAACCCCAGGCTCGAAGGCTAATCGTAACTAAACTCAACGAAATCCAAGTACAAATGCTATCTAGTTTTGTTCAGGATCCAAGTAGACATATCTCGTACCCATGATTAGACATTGCCTGTAATATCCCAATTAACATAAGGCAATATGGGTAGAGTATGCATTTGTTGATCATTTACAAAGAAATACACTAATAATAATTCATAAAAGATACAATTGCAAGTTCTTCTTGAACAACTCCTGCCATGGAGGGTTGGGCGGCTTTCACATGTAATTTTACTTAAATCCACAAAAAAATTGTTAAGGGGAATGCTTATAATGCAAAATTAATGTGAAATTTTACTCACAACATCAAGGTCACATACTGCAAAATTCCATGATTACAGAGTAATTAAGAAAAATTAAAGCGGAACTTGTACCTTACGACATTTGAATTTGTTTTTTTGGATATAGTTTGTTTCAGTCCTAAGATGGTGTATATTATTTCCTACCTTTCAGTTGTTTAAGAAAGAAGACATGCCCAAATTAGTTATCCCCATTGCTACACCGGGGTAAATTTGTACTTCCCCTGGTAGAAACACAAGCAGCTAAACCCATAGGAACAGTGTACATCAAGCTAGTGGTATGATGAGAATAGCAGTGGCATCAACAGCAATAGTAGGATTAGGCAAATACCCAGCCAAGACAATCATAATCTCATACCACCACCATTCAAGACAAATCCCTAAACAACTTGGTATAGCCAATTTCAACAATGGACCTAACCCACTAATCACATTCTTAAATCCAAATGTCCATTTTAATTTACATCTTCCCGATATGTAAATATAACCAGACATCAAAATCACCATATTCAAATTTGTTACCACTGATGCCATTGCTACACCGGGTACTCCTAATTTCATTACCATCACTAATAACATGTTTAATGGTACATGAAACAAAACAGCTAGAACTGAAAGTCGAACCCTGAACATGTAACATAAACTTTTATTTATGGAATATGACTAACAATATGTATTACAGAATCGTTAAATTCTAGATTAGGAGCAATTTAACTGCCCATATATGAGCGATAGATTACCTCGTATTCAACCTTGTGCTTCTGAGATTCTTCAAGAGGAACGTAGTACTTTGCAAGACGAGTTTTCCCTTGTCTGTTTTGCAACAATATGAATCGAATCTGCAGTAACATACAAACAATTAAAAGATGCAGGAATGGTGGTTTCTAATAACCGTATACCAAATCAATCAATACATTTGTTTCAAATCATATACCCATTATTCCAAAAGGGGATTAGCTAATAACCGTAGAGAAATCGAAAAGAAATCATACATGCAACCCAGAAATTGAAATAGATATTCATACCTAAAAATTGTTGCAAACCCTAGAACTTGATACCAAATCAATCAACCCATCTGCTTCAAATCATACACCCGATTAGTCCAAAGGGAGATTCACTAATAGCCTAAAAGAAATCGAAACAAAATCATGAAAATGATCATGAAAACAAAATCAACCCACCTCATCTGGGAAATTCTCTGCTCGTTTCTGAAGGAGAAGAAGGAAGAAATGAAAACGATGAAAACGATGAAATGTTGTTTTCATTTTAGGTGTTTTCGAAAACAAAAAACGAGTAAAAAACGTTTTTAGAAAAACTGCAACCAAACACGTTTTCTCATTGTTTTCTGTTTTCCCTGTTTTTGAAAAGTGAAAACTGTTTTGGAAAACACTACCAAACAGGCCCTTATATTCCTTATATTTTGGAAAATTAACCGTAAGGTGCGATAAATGATGTCTTCCCATAATGCCACGGGTGATACTGACCACACGATCATTGGAGAAGCTCTTAATTTATCCTATTGTAAAGACCGGGAATGCTACATTCCTAAAATATGTAACCCTTAAATTTCGAGCCTTTAAATAAAATTCTCTTTAAAAATAAAATAAAATAAAAGTGTTTGGCTGTTCTTTTTTTTCTTTCTTAGTGTCAGACCTGTAGAAAAGAGCCGGATTAATTTGGATAAATGGATTTAAGATGCTAAGATCCAGTTTAATTGCTAATTTGTATGCACAGATTCAGTAAATAACAAAAAGAGTACAACCTGGAGCGTAGCACGGGTTACTTCCTAGTCTTACAGAAAGGAATTCTTTAATGGAGTTCTCTCTCAAGTCTCAACAGGGGATCAAAATTGAAGAAGAAGAAGAAGTAGTGTGTAGAAGAAGATAACATGAGAAGAAGAAAGAACTGAATCAAAAATGGGTAATAAGATAGCAAGAACAACACAAGTATCAGCATCAGAGTATCATCTACATGATTTACCATTTTCATATAATTTAGTAGATGTATTAGCTCGTGGTCGTTTTTTCCAATCAATTCAATGTAAACATGATGAAGGTCTTGTTCTTGTTAAAGTTTACTGCAAACGTGGTGATTCTATTGATTTGAAAGAATATGAGCGTCGTTTGTTTCAAATTAGAGATGTTTTTAGGTCTCTTCAACATCCTCATGTTTAGCCTTTCCAAGTAAGAATCAATCCCTAAATTTTGTTCTATTTTTTTGGGATTTTTTGGGGGTTTCTCAAACCTAATTTTGTTTCTGATTTTGTGTTGTGTAGTATTGGGTTGAAACTGATACCTATTGAGGCAATATTTTTTTTTTTTAATAATCTTCATGATCGATTGACTACGCGGATTGACTTTGAGAGTTTTGTTAATTTTGACAATGATTGACTTATTTGGTTTTCGATTTTTGTTCTTGGAGCAGTTACTGTTTGCAGTGAAGCAGAGTCATGAAAATGGTGTTTGCCATGGTGTGGAAGGATTGATGGTAATATGTGAATAAAGATGAGATTTTGAACAATTTTGAATTTCGGTTGTCTATTTTGTAACTGAGGAATTGGTGTGGTTTGCTGTTTGTTGTTATAGGTGATATAAAATGTGAGAATGTATTGGTTACGTCTTGGAATTGGCTTTATCTTGCTGATTTTGATCGTTTAAACCCACTTATATACCACATGACTACCCTTCGGATTTCTCTTTTTTCTTTGACACTGGTGGGCGGAGGAGATGCTATCTTGCTCCCGAGGTTAGTCATGTTATTCCCATTATCATAATTGGTTTTATTACTTCTGTTGGTTGATTGTGATACTTGATCTGTCACTTCTTTAGTAACTGGTGATGGCGTATAAGCTTTAGAAAACCACATAGCCATATTATCTTTTTCACATAGTTAGAGAATTGTAGGATGCCTTGTGTTGTGAAACTTGGATAAACACAGACGAAGACGTAAAATTATGGATCTGTGAATAACTATCCGTTTATGTATACTCTAACTTGTAATGAAGTATAAACTCATGTCTAATCACTAATTTGCTGAACACATACAAAGAACAATAGTTTATCATCACCTCTGAATGGTTTCCTCCAACCTGAACCTCGATCCAGTCCTAATAAGGATAAAAAGAAGGCCAGCCAGAAGTAAAGATTTAATATTCGTAGCAGTCAGTAGATTTTCTCATTCGTGCCTCCATACTATAGATACAAATATCTTCTGAAGATGCAAACGATTGATCTACCCTATCATTTATTTTCATCCATGCATCTTTTATCCCGCAGTCACTACATCTCCCACATTAAAATAAGATTGTTACTTGAGAGAAATGTTTTGATATGCTATAAAAGTAAAACCACACTAAATTTAAGTAGTTGTGGGTAAATAGGATGTGCTAGTACAGCATAGGTTCTTAAGACTTTCATTGTGTGGAGAAATTGTGTATCTAATGTGGTTTAGTTGAAACTGTTTTCTGGTTATTTCGTAAAGCTATAATATTTTTGTTGGATAAAGAGTTTGTCTCATATTTATGTCTCATGACATATTTTCTTTACTATATCGAGAGTCTCACGTATGGTGTTGCTGTATGCAGTTTTACTTCCATCTTTTTGTTATGTTAAACAATACAATGATGAACTTTTCACTCGTTATTACTGTTGGGTGGTAATATTTAAACGTGTCACTGTCTTTCAGAGATTTTATGAGCATGGTGGTGAGGGGCAAGTCACACCAGATGCACCTTTGAGTCATTCTATGGATATCTTCTCTTTAGGGTATGCATTCTTTACCACTCCTGAAGTATATTGGTTTGTGTGTTTGCACTTTTATAATAGATTTGTTAACTAGGGTTATTTGGACTCTATGATGGCTGTACCCTATATTAGCTCAAACGTTCTTTGCTACCTTTTCAGATGTGTTATACCAGAGCTATTCCTTGAGGGACAACCTTTGTTTGAGCTATCCAAGCTACTTGCTTACCGAAGAGGACAATATGATCCCAGCCAATCCCTTGAGAAGGTGGCTCACTTCTTTTCCCCTTACATAAGTTTCCTTATCTTTTCCCACAAATTTCTAATTTTTATTCTCATACGCTTTTCTCACTTCTTTTAGAGGCCTATTTTATTTTATTTTTAATGTTTCACAATTTTAACATTTATCTGCTTGGTAGCGTCATAATCTATAGATTCAGTGTTTTCTATTTGCAGATCCCAGATTCTGGAATCCGCAAGATGATTCTTCATATGATTCAGTTGGATCCTAAATCACGACTATCTGATGATTCTTTCCGTGTTACTTCTCTCCATTTCTTCATAATTTTCTTTTCCTGCTTCATTCCCCTTGATTCTGATACGAGGGTAAGGATCATAATGAACTCCTTGATATCAGAGATTGCTTTTGATTTATTTGGATCATGAAGATATATTCTGTATATTGTTTATAGGTTGCAGTGACACAGAGTGCTTTTCATGATATACATAAGCAAATGAAGAACAATAGATTAAATGTAGAGATAAGGGGTGGAATATCGCGCACATGCTCTCTCTCAGAAAGTGAGCGTTCTCCCCAAGTGATGGAGGGTGGAAACCTTATCTTGAATTCACCAAAGGAGTCCTCAAAAAAGAAGGGAGAGCTAGATTAAGGTTTGTTTGGTAATCAGTTTCAACTACTTGGTGATATTTCGACCCTTATTAAGGATGTAGAACAAAGAAATCATTCTTCCAATGCCGTTCCATGCTTGAAAATGCGAGATCCACATATGCTTCAGTTCTCAGGCGCTCCGGTAAGCATTCTCCAACTAAGATTCTCAACACTAAATCGAAGGAGTTTCAAGGTAGTGATCATCCTGTTCTGAAAAAGATCACCAAGGGTGATTTGAAGGAATTATCCTTGAAGTATGACAGCCAGTCGGATACCTTCTTAATTCCTTCTATCCCAGTACTCGAACATAGTTTGAGCTGTGACGATATGGTTCTTATTGCATCGTTGCTATGTTCATGCTATAGATGATACCTAACAGCCCAGACTGGATCCTTTCCTGCATCTCACACGCAAGGCTTCATTGGATTTCTCGGACTCTTGATGTTTGTTTGTGCGTTTGTTACCACTGGGGTTTCTGCCCCCACTGTTTGCCAGACAAAATATTTCATCAAAATTAACCAAAGAATCAATGCAACTCAACAGTAAAATGAAATAGCATATGAGCAAACTGATCAACACTAATACATAAAGCAAGTATAAAAGGCCGATAGTTTAAAACTTCAACCTTCCTGTGTAGCCTCTCACATCATCTGCATTTCCTCCAGATAGAGCGATGGCCCATTTATAATTGCATTTGATGAATGGAAATGTTAAAAACAGTATTGAGATTTAGGGTTACCTCATTGGATTGGAGTCAGAAAAGTATATATCTTGTTGTTAAGCAAAAGCACCAGCAGAAATATTCAAGACACTACTGTATTGCAAATGATTGTTTTCAGTCGTATGATCAGACGAGTGGATTATCCGAAGGTTTTTCATTTCTAGCAGATTTCATTTTTTCTTAATGGGATGTTGGATAGAGAACTATACGAGGACTAGGAGGATAAGGGTTAGACACTTCCAGGGGCAGTACAGTAAATTCGACGTCGAATTTAGGAGAGGGGCGGAGAATTTGAGAGTAAATTTTAAAGATGATGAAGATTGAAGATAGCAGAGGAAAATGAAATGTGAATTCAATAATCTAGATTTTGAGTAGCTTTATAGTGGATCGGATCCAGTTATTTTTTAAATCATTGTGATGTTTCATTGAAACATTGCGACTCTTCGGAATTTTTTAACACATTCAAATCCTTAGTATAACCATGGCATTGTATCCATAGAAAATATTACTCAAAGTTTTGTGCACCTTACAAAAGACTACAGCAACTCCAACAAAATGTAGTATCATGCCTTGTCATTTCTTACTCTAATTTTCGAATTTTGATTTATTCCTTTTTCAAAACCCAAAATTTGTTTTGTGTTGTTTGTAATCCGTTGTGGTGATTAGTTGGATGAAAGTGAAAGACTGATAGGATCCTGATACTGGTGTTAGTATCCCAACAAAGAAAAGGGATCCAAGTCTTTTTAGACAATGCTGCTCCACTACTTGTTCAATGTCACGTAAAGGTACGTGCACTAATCAGGTATTTTCTTCATTAACCAAGAATTGTTTTTTTTTGCGTGATTTTGTTTTCTGCAATAATCATTTATAACTGTAACTCATGAAATGAAGGTTTTTCCATAATGGTTGATCTTTTTTGGACCCATAGAGATTCTTCAAGTTTAGAGTTCTGAATTTTCAAATTTATACAGAAATCTTTTGATGTGATTATTACATGATAAATCAATTTGTGTTTTATTTGGTTGAGATTTTCATTTGGAGCTCAGGTTGTTGTGGGAACTCAATTTGTATGTTGTTACTTGTTGCAGACTCCGTGTGGTAATAATTTTTTGCTGAAAATGCTTTGAGAAATGGGCAAGACAAAGGTAAAGAATGTGTCAAGTTCGGCAAACAATCTGAGGATTAACTCAGCCCTCGTTGTTGCAATACGTGTGCAAAGGTAGCACAGTAAAACTGGTTCAAGGGAGACTGAGGAGACAGTCTATGAACATGTTCATAATCAGAATAAACCAGATAACGCTTATACAACATAGCGGGCAAAGAAATCTGGAAAGGCCAATGCTTGCAGTGGAAAGATCTTTGTCACAGTCCCACACTGGATGGAAGCTACTCAAAATCTAGATTATTGAATTCACATTTCATTTTCCTCTGCTATCTTCAATCTTCATCATCTTGATATCTTTAAAATTTACTCTCAAATTCTCCGCCCCTCTCCTAAATTCAACGTCGAATTTACTGTACTGCCCCTGGAGGTGTCTAACCCTTATCCTCCTCGTATAGTTCTCTATCCAACATCCCATTAAGAAAAAATGAAATCTGCTAGAAATGAAAAACCTTCGGATAATCCACTCGTCTGATCATACGACTGAAAACAATCATTTGCAATACAGTAGTGTCTTGAATATTTCTGCTGGTGCTTTTGCTTAACAACAAGATATATACTTTTCTGACTCCAATCCAATGAGGTAACCCTAAATCTCAATACTGTTTTTAACATTTCCATTCATCAAATGCAATTATAATGTTAACTCCAACTCATGATTGTTTGATGTGTATCTCATAAAACTTAGGCTGCAATTCATACATGTTATCTGTTCATGTGCAATTTAAGTTTAGCTGTGCATTTCTTATTTCGTAATTGTTGCAATGCTATGTTTGCTTCCTTACAAGGTATGAGAACTTGTATGTTAAGTTAACATGATTAGCACCACTGATTCTTTCTATTGTCAAAAATGAAAAACTGGGACTCTTATACAATTCTCAAAGTATCTTACTTTTGGCAATTCATTTCTGTGATTGCTTGGAATTGTCAGGACATATATTACTCTAATCATTATATTATATTTCTTTCAGAAATCAAACAAAAATCGTCAGAAATGCATGCTATGCTATCATGGGTAGAGTTTAAATTACTGGCTTGTTCCCCCCCTAGAGTGTGTGTTGGTGGTCTTTATCTAGCTTGGGAAAACAGTGAGTTAATTATAGTGATTTCTGGATTCTAACATGTTTTTATGGTGGCCCGTTTAGAGATTTTAAATATGATTCCAATAAATTGATTAAACAAATGGCTAGTTGCATCATCAAACCTTGGTTAATTGTAGGTGATTGTAATTTTGTGCCTTTGGAAGAAGAAAAACAGAACCAACACCTTTTAAATTCTGTTGAGGCAGATGTGTTCAACCTTGGTTTACTTGACTTGGGCTTTTCGGGTTATCATTTTATCTGGTTTAATAGGAGAAATGGAATTTCATCTCAGTGAGCAAGGATTAGATAGAGCCCTGGCAAAACAATGCCTGGAATTCAACTTGTCCTAACTCAAATGTGAAGCACATGGCACCTATTACCTCTGATCACACACCTATTTGTCTAAACACCCACACCACCTGGAATGATTGAGCTTCTCCCTTAAATATTTCGTCTACTGGATAGAAATCATCCAAGTGCAAACCCTTGATAGCTGAGGTTTGGGCCACCAGCATACAAGGCTCACATACTTCTTCTCTTACAAAAAAAAAATTAGGGAAAGTTAAAAATTCCATAAAAATTTGGAACAAAACCTTTTCTGGAAACACTAACCATAATACAAAATCTCTGCAAAAGAGTTTGCTATCTGAGTCTCACTAATTCTGATAACATTCATGAAAAAACAGTGTACAGATTCAGAATTTTACTGGCCAACAAGCCAATATAAATAGAAAAAACTATACGGTGCTTATGGCATCGAGAGCGTGCTAGTTTCATTAGAAATATTATTCACTGTGCTGCTGCTTGCGATTGATAATAAAATTCCGAATTCATGAATGGGTTATGGGTTTTTCTCGAAATGTTAATTGGTTTTTCAAGATATCTCGATTTGTCAATGGATTTTTAGCTTATGTGTACTAAGATGTTATTATTAAGGTCCCGTTTTGATAATGGGTTTTGCCCAACAATGAGTGGAGAGGCCCTAAGGAATTATAAGCCGCAGGATCTTAGATTGCCCAACAATGTGGGACTAATAATTTCAACACGTCCCCTCACGTGTAGTCTCGTTGGGTCTAACACGTGGACAATTAAATCGGGTGACGCGGAGTAAAGGCGCGGTCAAAGACTCGTCGCAAATAGCCTGCTCTGATACCATGTTAGAATACGAGCATCCAACCAAAAACCAATTGGCAATAAGTGGAGAGGCCCTAAGGGATTATAAACCGCGGGATCTTAGATTGCCCAACAATGTGGGACTAATAATCTCAACACGCCCCCTCACGTGTAGCCTCGTTGGGTCTAACACGTGGACAATTAAATCGGGTGACGTGAAGTAAAGACGCTGTCAAAGACTCGTCGCAAATAGTCTGCTCTGATACCATGTTAGAATATGGGCATCCAACTCAAAACCAATTGGCAATTGAGTGGAGAGGCCCTAAGGGATTATAAGCCGCAGGATCTTAGATTGTCCAACAATGTGGGACTAATAATCTCAACAAAATGTCGTTGGCTCTCCTCCCTAAACTGATCACCAGAAACAACAAAATTATGGGTTTTGAAAAATCAAAATTTCCAAATTAGAATAACAGTGATACTCACATAATCTAGATTTATTGCATCTTGATAGAGTTTTTCAACCCATGTAAGAGTACTTCTCAATGATTCAATATTATTTTTGAACTTGTCCATCTTGATCTCTTTTTCACGGTTCAGCATTTGAAGATTGTTGCGGATGAAAAGGGAATCCAAATAAAAAAACATAAGTGAAATGGTAGCAAATTTATAGACATAGAATGGAATGGAAGTGAATGTGTTGACTACGAAGCATCGTAATGGTTTTCGAGTAACCGAAAACGCTAAACATCGCAATGGTTCAACAAAGTCTTAGTCCATACTAGTCAAGCGTTTTGTCCATATCAGAGAGAGTCGCGACTCCTCCTTTGGGTACCGATAGGAAGGGGCGTGGGTGGGGGTCCGGAGGAGAAGTGTTGTTTGGAGGTCATTCCTTTTCGTTAAATCAATGCATCTTTTCGAGAAAACTGTTTGCATTAAAAGCTGAAGATGATTAGTAAGTTCCACTCGTGGACGGCTTCATAATGTCTGGCAAAGGTATGATGATGGTAGAAAAACGCCCAACTATCGAAGCAGTGATCAGAGTTACTGGAGAAGAAAATCTGATTGGGATGACGGAAGATGGGAATGGGAAGACACCCCAATCAGGGATGGGCGACATTCTACGCCTAGGAGCAGGAGCCGCCGGAATTCACCAGCTTCATTGTTAGGTGGTTTATCATCATCTGATGGGTGTTTGGTGTCGCCATAGCTGGGAGGCGATACCCCTTCTTCTGCTGCTGCTTCTTCATGGGACTATATATCTCCATCTCTTGTCCCAATACGTGCTGTCAGAAATTGTAAGGGTAATGGTGCAGATGAACGTTCTCGTTCTTCTTCCAGTATGTCAGAAAATCATGAGATGACTGAAGATTTGAGATTACAGATGGAGTGCGAGGCTGATCGAGCATGGTATGATAGAGACGACGATGGTAACATGTTGTGATACCAACACCTCTATTACAATGTTTTCCTTATTTAGACTTTCCTTATTTAGTTTGTTTGGTTAGGGTAGTTATTAAGTTAAAGTTAGTCTTCAATTAGAATTGCTGCGCAGGCTTGCTTACCAAGTAATGTCAGCTATAAATACTTGAGTCTGTTAGTTTTGAAACTTAGCAAATATAATTATTCTTTCAAGTCTTCTCTACAACTCCCTGTCTCTCAAACTCTTCTCAATTCTCTCCTAACTCTCTCTTATCTCGACTCAAATCTTGTATTCACCTGTTAGTTTAGTTCTATTGATATTTGTTAAGGTACTGAACCATAACATCTGTCATCAGAGCAGGTTAGATCCTTCTCAAAAAAAAAACCTTATTTTTTTTAGCTTCCGCTTGCGATCATGACACTTACTGAAGAAGTTAACCAGCTTACAGCTATGATGAAAACTTTGAACACAACAGTTACAGATTTTATGCAAACTGTTATTGATACTTCAAACAATAAAGATCAATCAAGAGTTGTTGTCATAAATGCACTAATTAAAAGAACGCAAACTTTACATAATGCAAGTTTGCAAACTATCTTAGAAAATCATAAACAAGAGATGGATATTGTGATGCAGCAGAACACGCAGAATATCAACACTATTGCTGCTAATATTACTCGTGATATGGCATCCTTTCTGCTTGCGCGTTTTCCTCTCAATACACCTCCTGGATTTGGTGGTTTGAATGGAAACAATGGAAACAATGGTAACAATGGTAACAATGGTATGCCTGGAAGTAGTGGTTCAGGTGGCAGCAATGGTATATTAGGTTCTCCTATACCTAATAATTTGAAGTTTCCTACTTTTGAAGGAACAAACCCAGCTGGTTGGATATTTCAAGCCGATCAGTATTTTCGTCTTCACCATACAGCTGAAGGCTTAAAGATTGACATTGCTACTTCTTATTTCAAGGGAGAAGCCAATTCTTGGTATAGATGGGTTCAGAACAAGCTCAGTAATCCTACATGGCTACGCTTTTGTTTACTGGTTCGTGAACGTTCTGCTGAGAAAAAATTTGCTAATCCACGTTTGGCGCTGTCAACAATTTCTCAGCAGGGTTCAGTACGTGATCACATTAGATAATTTGAACAACTTCTTAATTTTGTTACTGACTTGCTAGACGATTATATCATTGATCTCTTTATCAGATCTCTTAAAAAGGAAATTCGATCTGTTGTTGAGGTATTTGAACCACCAACGTTAGCTGCAGCTTTTATGAAAGCTATAAAACAAGAAGATGTGTTACTTTCAAACTCTTCTTTTTACAAATCTGTTGCGAGAACAAATCCATACATACAGTCATCTCATTCATCTGGCACTTCATCTGATACTCCAACTAATACACCTTTTAAGAAGAATACAAATCTCTCTGGAGTTAAGCGTCTATCTTTAGAAGAGCAACGCCAAAGACGTGAACAAGGTCTTTGTTTCAATTGTGATGAACAGTATAAAGCTGGACATATTTGTGCAAAACCATTAACTTTTAGATTATTAATTCTAGAGATGGCTCCTGAATTCACCTATGAAGGTGAAGAAGAGATAACAACATCTAATACGGAAGAGCTGGTTACTCCTGAAGCTGCGAATCAGATGCATCATGAACCCACAATCTCACTTCATGCTCTTACTGGCTCTTCATTCCCTAACACTATGCGAGTCACAGGTTACATTGCAGGTCAGCCACTCACAATTTTACTTGATTCTGGTTCACTCACAATTTCTTACATCCTATAATAGCTAAGAGATTGGCATTTCAACTAAGTCAGTTAATGATACTATGAATGTTCTGGTTGGTAATGGAGGAATTCTAAAAACCCAAGGAACTTGTTCTGATATTTCTATGACATTGCAAGATTATCAGTTCACTACTGAGTTTTTCTTATTAGAGTTAAGTGGTTGTGAGGCAGTGCTTGGAGTGGAATGGTTAAGAACTTTGGGTAATATCTCTTGGGATTTTGAGAAATTACGCATGAAGTTTACTTCCAATGATCAAGAACATACCTTGGTAGGTAACAAGTCAGCTTCAATTATGCTACTTGATAGTATTCCAATGCAGAAGGTCTTTCAAAACACTCAACATGGATTTCTACTTCAATTGGTCACGCACTCAACTACTTCAGAAGATAACTCTCAGGTAAACACTGAAGTTTCAGATTTACTCTTAAGTTTTTCTGATTTGTTTGCTTCACCAACTGATTTACCATCGTATTCCCTTACTGCCTAACTCAGCACCAGTGAATGTTCGACGATATAGATATCCTTATTTTCAGAAAGAGGAGATTGAAAGAATGTTTCGGAACTCAAAGATGCAGGATTAATTAGAACTAGTTCTAGTCCTTTTTCATCCCCTGTACTCTTAGTTCGCAAGAAAGATGGATCTTGGCGTATGTGTGTGGATTATAGAGCACTTAATAAGGCTACTGTCAAAGATAGATTTCCAATTCCAATTGTGGATGAACTTCTTGATGAATTACATGGTGCAATAATATTTTTAAAAATTGATATGTGATCTGGTTACCATCAGATTCGTGTGCATCTAGATGATATACATAAGACCGCTTTTCGCACACATGATGGCCATTACGAATTTTTGGTAATGCCATTTGGGTTGTCCAATGCTCCTGCAACTTTTCAAAGTTTGATGAATGACATTCTTCGTCCTTATCTTCGAAAGTTTGTATTGGTATTTTTCGATGATATACTTATCTACGGCAAATATGAATCTGAACATATTCAACATGTGGAGCTGGTGTTTGAAGCTTTGCGTGCACACCAGATATTTCTGAAACATTCTAAATGTGAATTTGCTAAGGAGACAATTAGTTATTTGGGTCATACGGTTTCTTCAGAAGGTGTATCAGTTGACTCTGATAAGATATCTTGCATCACAAATTGGCTTATTCCGACTACAGTGAAAGCTTTGAGAGGATTTTTGGGATTGGCTGGATATTATCGTAAGTTCGTTAAGGATTATGGTAAGATTAGTGCTCCACTTACCCAATTACTCAAGTTGGATGCCTTTGTATGGACTCCTGAAGCGACTACATCTTTTAACAAACTCAAAACCGCTTTAACTAGTACACCAGTTCTAGCACTTCCAGATTTCACAAAAGAATTCTGTTTGGAATGTGATGCATCTGGTAATGATCTTGGAGCAGTGTTAATACAAGATAAAAGGCCTATTGCTTACTACAGCAAATCACTTTCAGGTAAGAATCTTAATCTTTCAGTTTATGACAAGGAAATGTTGGTTATAGTCAATGCAGTCAATAAATGACGACCTTATCTGCTTGGTCGACATTTTCAGATATACACTGATCATATGAGTCTTAAATACTTCCTGGAACAACGTATCTCTTCAATGGAACAGCAAAAGTGGTTGTCTAAACTACTTGGTTATGATTATGAAATCATTTACCGCTCTGGAGATTTAAATATGGCGGCTGATGCATTATCTCGTGTTAATGATTGTCAATTAATGGCAATTACTACACCTATATTTTCTGGAATTATTGACGTTGTCCAAGAATGTCATAATGACACTGAATTGAGTATTATCATTGCAAAGTTACGTGAGCAACAAGATTGTATACCACATTACACTTATACAGATGGAGTTCTTCGTTATAAGCACAGAATTGTGGTAGCACCCACATCTTCTTGGTGCTCTAAGCTTCTGGATGAATTTCATTCAACTCCAACTGGTGGACATGCTGGTTATCTGCGTACTTATAAGCGCCTTCAACAAAAAATTTATTGGTCAGGCATGAAAAAGACAGTTAATGATTTTATAGCTTCGTGTGATACTTGTCAACGCAATAAGGCTGAATCCATTTCTCCTCCAAGATTACTGCATCCTTTATCCATACTTACTAATATTTGGCTAGATATATCTATGGATTTCATAGATGGTCTTCCACCATCTGATCGAAGAACATCTATTCTAGTCGTGGTGGATCATTTGTCCAGGTATGCACATTTTGTGGCTCTTATAATCCTTATTCAGCTAATATTGTGGCTGAAGTTTTTGTTCGTGAAATAGTTCGCTTACATGGAATGCCTAAGAGTATCACAAGTGACAGGGATTCAATTTTCATGAGTCATTTTTGGGAAGCTTTGTTTTCGCTTCAGCACACTCAACTTTGTAGAAGTTCTGCGTATCATCCTCAATCTGATGGATTGACTGAAGTTACAAATAGACCTTTAGAGTGTTACTTACGTTGTTTTTCTGAATTAAGCCTAGTGATTGGCTGAAGTGGCTACCTTGGGTTGAGTGGTGGTATAATACTAGCTTTCATACAACAATCAAAATGAGTCCTTACCAAGCTGTGTATAGCAGACTTCCCCCAACAGTTTCAACGTATATTTCTGACTCTACTACTGTCCATGCTGTGGATGTAGTCTTACAAGCTCGTGACCAAGTTTTGATGTACTGAAGTATAATTTACAAGATGCTCAGTCAAGAATGAAAGTTTATGTTGATGCACATAGAACTGAAAGAAGTTTTTCAGTTGGGGATTTGGTTTTTCTCAGGCTACAACCATATCGTCAGACAACTGCAACAACTTCATCTTTTTCAAAGCTTTCACCTAAATTTATGGACCATTTAAGGTCTTAGAAAAGATTGGAACTGTGGCTTATCGATTGGAGTTACCTCATTCCAGTAGAATTCATCCTGTGTTTCATGTTTCACTCTTGAAACTCAAACTTGTTGTATCTGACATTGTGCAGACTGAACTGCCTCTTACAGTCGATTATGAAAAGTGGGAGCCTGAATCGATCTTAGATCGTAAGATGTATAAGAAGGGCAATGTTGCTGGAACAAAATGGCTCATCAAATGGAGAGGTCGTGCTACTGAGGAAGCAACATGGGAGGTTGCTGATGGAATATTGTTGCGTTTTCCAGAGTTTCAGACTTGAGGACAAGTCTTTTTTCAAGCAGGGTGGGATGTTGTGATACCAACACCTCTATTACAATGTTTTCCTTATTTAGCTTGTTTGGTTAAGGTAGTTATTAAGTTAAAGTTAGTATTCAATTAGAATTGCTGTGCAGACTTGCTTACCAAGTAATGTCAGCTATAAATACTTGAATCTATTAGTTTTGAAACTTAAGCAAATATAATTATTCTTTCAAGTCTTCTCTACAACTCCCTGTCTCTTAAACTCTTCTCAATTCTCTCCTAACTCTCTCTTATCTCGATTCAAATCCTGTATTCACCTGTTAGTTTAGTTCTATTGATATTTGTTAAGGTACTGAAACATAACACTGCATTTGATGTTGATGGCTCATTAGCTTTTTTGGGTGATGAGGCTTCTTTCACAAAGAAAAAGACAGAAGTGGCAAAGAAACATGTTCGCTGGGATGGAAGTTTAATTAGGGGAAAAAAACAGAAGCAGTGAAACATCAGCTCAGCTGCTACAAAATGGCAGCATGCCAATTTCTGATCACCGAGACCAAAATTACACCATTAAAAGTTTTGAAGCAAACAGATAATGAATAAATGATTTAGTCACTTTAGATGCAGTTTGGCTGTAAAAAAAACATCTAAACAGCGAATGTACTTTCGTTCTGTGCGGTTCGGATTCATACTCCGCTGCCTTTGCTGTTCCAACTTTTTGCCAATTTCTTTATCCATAGCCTACATTGAACAAAATAAATAAACGTGCATAAGTATTTGTACCGAAAACACAAATAAAAAACAATGAATGAACAACTGCATATGATTGATCGAGAATAAATACCTCTAAGCATTTTTTCAATGAATCCATGTCATCTGTCAATTTGTCTTCTTCTTCTTGGTGCTCTGGTACAGCTCCTAGTATCTCTCCTAATTTCATGATGTAAAAACATTCCCACTGTTCGTGTTGCACCACGGACTTGCTAGCATCATCATATGCACTGGTGATGTCAGCCAGCTTTTAAGTTCCTCCGGAAGAGGAAGCGCGTTTAGACACTCACAAAGTTCCAAAGTTCCGGAAGAGGAAGAAATGTGCACAAATACTTAAGTAGCGAACACTAAAAAATGGAAGTATATTATGCAGAAAATGCTGTGAGCTAAATTGTAGAAAGTTAACAAGAGGTACAGCATTAATGATGATGTCCTAGACATGCTAGAGGTAAAGCATAATTCAAACAAGACCAACGCACTATCACCTAAACCTGGAAATCTTTAAAAAGATGGGATGTTGGGATACTATGCCAAAAACCTGCAGTAGCTTGATCGCGAACATGTCTAATAATGTTCTGCACAGGAAACCTGTTGGAGTCTTTACCCAATTGCGGTCAGTAGGAGGAGATGGAAGGACAATATCTACTACTAAACATTATAAGGTGAACACTTAAAAAGCAATACTTAAATGTTTGCTAGAGATCTTTTCTTGCTACAATCTAAGATCGTGCGGTTTATAATCTTAATTTGTTGGGCAATCTAAGATCCTGCGGTTTATAATCTTTTAGGACCTCTCCACTTATTGTCAATTGGTTTTGAGTTGGATGCCGGTATTCTAACTTGGTATCAGAGCAGGTTATTTGCAACGAGTCTTTGACCGCGCCTTTACTCCGCGTCACCCGATTTATTGTCCACGTGTTAGACCCCTCGAGGGGGCGTGTTGAGATTTTTAGTCCCACATTGTTGGGCAATCTAAGATCCTGCAGTTTATAATCTCTCTTAGGGCGCAAGGACAATGCACAACTGTTCCCTTTTTCTATATTTCATCATTCCCCTAATCCTAATACTGGCATTAACCCTATTACTGCATACATACAAGCTAATCATCTTCGCTTACTAATTTGCATTTGCATCATACCTTCAGTCCCCAACATCATCCTCATTGGACCACACCCCCCTATAGGCACTCGGAAGTCTAACAAGAGATTCTGCAGGGCACTGTGTGGCATCAAAGGGAACACTAAAATGAATGCAACATGTGCACCGAGCATTATTAGAAATGATGCAATGGGGCAGTGGCACACTGCTGTGTTTTGAAACTGATAATGTTCGTAATAGAGTATGTTAATATGCAAGTTAACTTTTCTTACCGGCAGAGTGCTCCTATCCTAAACCAATATATTGCTATGTGTAGTTATCCTGGTGGTTGAAGTTGTACTTCTGTTCCCAGAGTCTGTAATATAATGGCAGATAAAGCTTGCTAAACATGTTCGAGTCAACTGTAACGCAGAAGAATGGTGGAAAGACACCCCTGCATTCCTAGTTCCTCATCTGCTTCAGGATGTATCTGTTTGTGTATGACATTAATCAGCTTGTCATTCCAACTTTGCCCGGCCAAACCACTCGGACTGATCAAAATTGTAATTCTATACACATTGGGTATAACAAGTCATTAGACCCTCACTTTATGAGTCTCGGCTATCTGGACAAAACATGAAAGATACAGAGAAAGTGAAAAGCTTAATGGCAAAAACGAGTTCAAAATGGTACTCAGCGACATTTGCGGATTGGAAAAGTTCCTTTTGAACCGTGGGGGTTTTTCAAATTGATTTCTTCTTCGCTTTCTGTTCGTTTCTCTGTATAATACTAATACCTTAACATTTTCTTTTCCTTTCCCCTTTCCTCTTTACATTGTTTAAGATTTGTTTTTCTTTCTTTTTCATTAAAATGGAAAAAAGATAGTGCCACCAAATAAACCTTTTGCTCTGCTAGTCAATCATAACGCCTACTCAAACCAACCAAATCCACCCTTGGAGCAAGTCCATTTGTGAGACAGATTAAGATAAGGTTAAATAAGTTTTAATCTAATCAAAATTGTGTTGATGACCACCTATCGAACACGTTACGATAACCTTAAAAGTAAGTTAATCCACCAAAGATTAACAATTCATTACCTGACCCAAATTTATTGGATAGTTTAAACAGTAAATCAAGAGTAAGTGTTCTTTGAGCAAATGTTTTCAGAGATAGAGTGGAGAATCTTTGGACAATTTTAAGGGCAAAGTCTGCTGAGACTTGAGACCTAAGAGCATCCACAATCACGATCATAATTAGGGACTATACCCAAATTTGGTCAGGATTGGAAGCGTAGTGGAACAGACTATAAGCATATTTGGTCTGGATTTTTAGGGTTTGAGACTAAAACTAGTCGTCAACCCAGACCAAACCCAAGTATAATGGGACGAAGATATAATGAGCGTATGGTTTAAGCGTAAGTATAAGGGCCGCTTGACAGTGGGGCGTTTATTAAAAGGGCGCTTGAGATGGGGCGGTGATATAAAGGGCGCTTGATTGAGGCGAGAGTATTATCAGCGCCTGATTGGGGCGAGAGTATTATTAGCGCCTCACATCAAGCGCATATACTATCACCGCCCAACATATACAATAATTACTCCCCCAACAAGACGTTTGCTATAAGTCCGCCTGCTGATCGGGCGTAGTATTTCATTTCCGTCTGCTGATTGGGCGTAGTCTTTCATTTCCGTCTGTTGCCAGGCGTTAGTAATACTCACGCCCAACACCAGGCGTTCAAAATACATTCGTCCCATACATACGCCCACAATACCAACGCCTGACCATTGTACGCTCATTGTATATCCGTTCCATTTCATACGTTGTTATTTTGTTCGCCTGACTAAATTTTAGTCTTTCACCACTACGCTTGACCTCTGAAAATGCCAAATAAATTTAGCTTTTGGTATGGCGTTTGGTCTTTAGTCCCGTTTATGATTGTGGTTGCTCTAAGAGGTGGCAACTGGAAGCTAGCCTGGCTAGGTGAAAGGAGACTTGGCAGTCAACAACGCTCAGTCCTTGTCCCCTTTAAGAATTTAAGTTGAACAAGTAAAGACTGATGGAGTGGAGCCAACACATCAAATTGTCCGCCCCACCCCCCCCCACCCCCATAATAACAGTGGTCTAGCTCCCACAGAAGTTGACAACCCTGACTAGCTTCTTTTTTTCATGTTTTGCAACCAGTAAGAGTTGGGTCCAAATTTGAGTGGTTGGGCTCAAGAGATGCAAGTTGCTTATGTAAGGAAACAGGTAATATCATGAACTATGATTTTGTGCATACCAAAATCTTTCAAGGCATACTGAATGAAGACAAAAAAGGTTGTGAAATAGCAAAATCAGATAACTCATTGACCCAAATTTTTTTAATGACAAATCTGCCCTTTACGTATTAGTGTTAATAATCTTGATTAGTGATTAAATATTTTGTTTAGTGATTAAAATAATTTTCAGAATTATAAGAGTTGTTTAGATGAAAAATTTGAGGAAAAAAAATCAAAGTTTTGGTTTGGTTAAGAAGGAGAGAAAGAGAAGGAGAAAGTGAGAAAATTCTAATTCTTGATTCAATGGAGGATGAGGAGGGTCATCATTCATCTAAAAAACCTAGGAAAATACATATCAACTACAACAACGATCCAGAAATGGCTGATTTCTTAGATTATGAGAATGATTCTACACCCACTCAAACTCAAGCTCAAACTCAAACACAAACTCAAGATGATGATTTTTATGAGCCAAATCCTGATGATGAAGACATTGATGAGGAGCCCAATGCTTCTAATACACAGGTACACTTATATCCTATACTTAATCTCACTTCTATAGCTCTCAATTATCAAAAGTTAGGTTTTTTGAATCATGGTTCGGCGAAACAGGTTGAGGTTCGGCTCACATCTATGAGCCGAATCTACCAATTGATGAACGGTTCGGCTTACTGAATCTTTTTACTGCATGCGCCGAACCTATAATTTCCAATTTCAACCCTTTTTTTAGACACTAGTTCGGCTTATATGAAAGTTTCATAGTAAGCCGAACAACATCCTGAATAGCCCGGAATAGAATCATTACTAATTCGGCTTACATATCCAAAATCGTATGTGCTGAACATAATTTGTTTATTTTTGGGTTAAAATATTGTTCGTGGTTCGGCACATATTGAGGATATCGTATAAGCTGAAACCTGTAAATGTTTATAGTTCGGCACATAATGTGATTATCGAATGCGCCGAACCTTGTTATTATATTCCCTTTCTAGTGTTTAACCTTGTGATATTCTTTGTAGATCGTGCTTGGACCCATGGAAAATCAACCTGATCCAGTAGACATAATTCACGAGGATACCAAGGATCACTAAAACATAAAATTGAGGAACATCAACCTGATCGTGCTTGAGGAACACCAATACTGGATTACACCAATAATGATTTTTAAGGCTCGGCTTATAACTCAAATTATAGAAAAAGCCGAACCTGAAGGACCATTAAAAACAAAGTTCAGCACCTAAAAGCAAAGGTGTTTGCAACACCATAAAAGTGTACTTAAAACTTAAGAAAAAGTTTACCATAAAAGTGTACCATAAAAGTGTACATAAAAGGGCATTTAACCACGACCCCTCTTCTTAGTTGCACGACCACCTCTTCTTCCACCTTGGTCTTCATCTTCCGACGCATCATTACCGGGTTGGACGGTAGCACCACCTTGGCTTGTACCTTCACCAACTTGTCGAGACCTCTTAGTGGTAGGCCTTTGTTCAGGTTCCTCGGGTCTTTTTCCTTTGTTGATGATTGCATCCCACTTGTTGATGAGGTATTTTTGTTCTTCCACGGTCATTGGTGTTTTGCAACCAAGTTTGGCCTTCATTTTTCTCAACATCTCCCTACCCGCGGCAACCTATTTTTTCATTTGTCAACAACTTATAACCATGAGGTTGAAGACATTTTTACCATAACTAATATATGAAAATAGTATAAAGTGAAGTCATTCTTACCATAATCTTGAAAGCCTTGACTACATCTTCGGAAGTAGACTTGTTGGTGATCTTGATTGGCTTCGCCTTCCCCTTATCATCTATCTTTTGCCTTTTCTTATTGATAATGAAGGGATGAGAAATTTGGTTATACCAATCCATATAGCCCGGATCCTCTTCACATGGATCATCAAGTAAAGATGTTAACTTGGACGAATCTAATGTGTGATTGTCTAAATTATTCCAAAACTCAACGGTGGGATCAGGATCATACTTTGGTTCCCAAGATGAAGTGGTGCTTTTAGTTCCCTTACCACTCTTTGGTAACAACCTGAATTTCTCGTCAAACAAAGGAACCTTTTGGACGCATCCTAATTAACGGAGTACTCGACTAGGATCGTATATAACATAACCACCGGGATACCACAATGGCCCATGATACATACCTACCGGCATATCCTCATCTTCAACAACTTCATCTTCTTCATCTTCCTTCTCATATGGTTTAAAAGTGACATCATCAACACCAAGACGGTCTAACGTCTCTCTCAAACTTTCCACCAACTTCTTTTTGTTCCTTTTCTTGGAGTCCTCGTACGCGTACCGTGCTACAGTTGGCTCAGTATCAACATAATCGACATCTTTCTCAAATACTTTGGCCAAGTTCAAAATTGGGAAATGGTCATATATCCACACCTACATCCAAAGAACCACATTAAAAAATCAAAGGAATTGAATTGATAGAAAAAAGTTTTACTTGGAAACATCAAAGTAAGACTAAAGTTTGCAAACTCAGAGAACTGTTCGGCTTATATGGATCAAGTATTATAAGCCGAACCAAGTAAGTAAAAACTTCGGCTTAAAAGATTTTATGGTTATAAGCCGAACCATACTCTGAACTCCCAAAAGTTACCTGGAGCAAAGTGAAGTTCCCTCCGATGTTTGTACTTGTCAACCTAGACACGGTGGCAAGTTGGTCCAGCAGGTAAGCGAGCGTAGTCGTTCCCCAAGCAAACTTGTTACAAGTTTCAAGATTCTTTACCAATTGGAGATAATTAGCATTTACCTTGTTTCCGGTAGTGTCTGGAAAGATGTCTCTACCAAGAGTATAAAGCAAGTAGGCAGTTCCGGTTTGCTTCACTTTGACGGGATCCATTATCAACAAACCTTGTGTGACTCTTTCCTTTGTGTTCTCAAACTCCCTTTTCAAGTTAGTCAACTTGATCTTCTTATTCTTCTTATTTCTGCCACCTGGTATGCAAACGGTATCGACATCTTTAACTGATCGACAAAACTCCAACTCAGTTTTCTGTGAACCCCAACCAAGGCATTCCAGGTACAAATTGTATAACTCATTCCAACTCATGTCATAAAAACCAGCGTCCACACTTACACCCCTTGCTTTAAGGCATGTAATCTTACTAGCCTCATCAGGAGTGATTGCCATCTCTCCAAAAGGTAATTGAAATGTGTAAGTTTCTGGACAAAAGCGCTCGGTAAATGCAGAGGCCGACACACTATCATATTCCTTATGTCCATAATTGATGATAGGCCATAAAGCACTGCGTTGTACGTAAGCAATCACCTCAGGAACCTCTTCATCAAGACTCCATTCCGCTGCCCTCTGGTGTCTCAATACTCGGACTGCACGGTTGTGATCAAGAGTCTCATAAATTTTCTTCGCCCAAGAATCGGCATAACCAATTAACACATTTCCTCCATCTTCCGGAATACCATGAGGCAAACCATCTGATCGAGGTGTAATTACGTCATCTTCATCAGGAATGTGTAAACTAGTGATCCGTCGATCATCATCGTTCTTCTCTTTCTCGGGTTCTGCCACCTTCTTACCTTTCTTGTCTTTCTTGGGTTTTCCTTGGGGTTGTGTTTCTTGATGAACTTCTTGATTATCATCAACTTCTTCATCTTCAGCTATTCCTTCTTCTTGTCTTTCAATTCTTACTTGTTCAGCTTCTTCTTCTAAAATTCCTCCCCTAGCTCCCGCTCCCAATTTTTTCTTACCTCCTCCTCTAGGATCGGGAGTTTTAGAAGTAGAAGGTGTTACCTCCATCTTCTTCCTCTTTGTAGCTGCATTGGTCCTGACACAAGTATGAAAGTTATAAGACTAATTCGAACAACAAAGAGATTTGGAAAGCCAAAAACTTGTAAGAAAATAAGAAGGCTCGGCTTACCCGAAATAACACATATGAGCCGAATCATGTCTTGAAATTTTTATTAGCTTACACAGAGAGTGGATCGGCTCATACCACAAAACAATTATAAGCCGATCTTATATATTCGGCTCACAACCGATACCGTCGAATAAGCCAAGTCTATGGTTATGAACTCAAACATGTATTCAGCGCAACATGATATCATATAAATAAGCCGATCCTATACACTTGTAAAATTTATGAAATTTTAACAATGATATTCGGCGCAACCCTAATACTATCGAATAAGCCAAATCTAGACTTATGAATTGAAACCTTTATTCGGCGCAAAACTAATACAACCATACAAGCCGATCCTAAGCACATGCAAAAATTCTGAAATTCAAACAACAATTATTCGGCACAAAACTAATACTACCATACAAGCTGATCCTACACACATGCAAAATTTCTGAAATTCACAAAACATATTCGGCACAAAACTAACACCATCGAATAAGCCGATCCTAAATATAAGTCTCTGTGTCACTAAGTTCGGCTCAAAACGGATTTCAGATATACGCCGAGCCGTTCATATGCACTTTCAGGGTTCAGTTTCAAGAACAGCTCGGCGCACATCTAAGATTTGTTTTGCGCCGAACCATACCCTGTAACCGCCGCAGAAACATGATTTTGACGAATTAAATCAATCAAACCAATCAAAAACATCAAATACGAGATGGGTTTGTAAAACTAACCTTCTTATTCTCATTTCTGGAGTTGGTTCTTCTTCAATCTCTTCTTCCGGTTGATTTTGTGGTTGATTTTGAGTTTCTTCTTCATTCTCTAAATCTTCTTCTTCTTCAATGGGTTGTTCAATCGCTCGATTAGAACGAGATACTGGCTTACGGCGAACCATTATATAGATGAGTTTAATCGTCGACTAAATTTTCACGAATCGATGATTAAATTTCGGCGATGATACGATGAAAAAAAAGGAGAAGGTGGGTTCGGCTGTGGAGGATGAGGAGGAAGAAGGGGTTGAAACTGATTTTAGGTTTATGATTATAGATTTTTGTATTAAGGTTAGAGATAGATTAGTAATTTATAGGATTTAAGGGCATATAGGTAATTAAACCACCCATAGGATACCCCTTATAAGGTCACCCAAGTTAGGACTAGCCCTTTGTATGCCTTGAAAGTTTTTGGTATGCCCACTATCATGGTTCAATATCATCATGAAAAGTTTGGCATTGCATATACATTTTAACTGTATGTATTTCTTCTTATGTGTAAACCAAGAATAAATTCTCACCTGTAAAATTGGACCAAAACAGAATCAGAATTGAGTGTGGTTGTTTCTAGACATTTGAATTGTACCCCAAGCCAGACTGTCTTTAGTCCTACATTCCTTGTTCCTTTTGTAAAAGTTTTGATTCTAAAAGGACTCAACTGTGCTGTGCCTATGCATTTGTTTCGAGTTGCAACCCTTCCAACTCTCAAAAACGAGAGAATATTGTTCAAGGTTGCAAACTTGCAATGCCTTTTTTGTGCAATGATTCAAATACAACACACCATTGAATATCTCCCTCCAAAATTCAAATGTCTACACAGAAAAAAGAGAATAATATAAAACACTAAAAAAAACAAACAAAAAAAACTTTTCATTTCTTTTTCTTACACAGGTCAGTCGCGCTTTCAATACCATCCACAAAATCTACTGTGAGAATACGGAAAGTAACCAACGGTAAAAAGAAAGTACAAACTTACCATTTACTAACCTACTATATATATATAGAAGTTGCCAAAAAAACCAATCTGAGAAGCTTCATATTATATCCTAACCGTTCAGTTGATTTGATCATAAACAAAGATCATCAGACCAATCGTCACCGTCCCATTTATGCCACAAACCCTACTACTGCATCAGTTGTAATCAGAAGAAGCTCGTAAAAATCCAGCTTATAGTCACTCACACAGTCACACTTATACGTCAAAGATTTTACAGTTTTTTTCATCGGCCCAGATTGAAGCCCTTTACAATAAATTTCTTCCTTTCTTTCTAGTAAACTCCACGATTAATCATCTCATGATAACGCTTGTAAGATTCCTGTCTCTGAAGTACCATATCATTTTTGAATTTCTTAATAAACATCTCAACTCGCCGATTCAACTCATCTTGACTCAACGAACTTTCTCTTCTCAACCCACCACCACCACTGCCGCGAGAAGAACCCGATCCAGATGAGCCGGTAGAGGCCACGTCGTTAAACGTTTCAGATTTTCTCAGTTCTTTCTTATCCTGGCCGGGTAGAATCACAGTTGGAGGAACATTCCACGTGTCACTCTTTCTTAAATGCTTAGTTGGAGGTTTTCCACGTCCTTCTATAATCGCAGTCCACGTAGCGTCTAACGAATCGTTCTGTTCCAATTCCTCAGCTACACTGATTTGCTTCGTCGGCTCAACAACCGATTTAGAAAGTTTACGATGAACTTCTGGCGATTTTTGGCGGCTCACAGGTGGTGAAACGTCGGAATCAGTCACACATGAAGTATCAGAACGAGTATCAGGTGAAGACTCAACCGATTTCTTGACAAAAACTACAGATTTCTCACCGGAAACTGACACAAACTCATCGGATTCTGAAAAACTCACCGATGTTTTCTGATCTGGTTTTTGCTTTCTTCTACTAGATTTCTTCTTCTCAGATTCTCTCTCAACTTTCTTCTTCTTCATCTGTGACTCTCTCCCCATCCCCTCTGTTTCCCTGTCAACTTGTTTGTTCTTCATTTCTGAAACCTTCTGTTGATAATTTGACGAAGCAACAATACCGATGATGATGAAGTTGACAAGTATGTAAAGATAAGGAGGAGCTAACCAGCTTCGAAATGAGATCCAAATACGAGGAAGTGTAGAAATGAAAAGCGAGAAAGAGTAAGGTATTGCAAGTTTAAACAAAAGGAATGTTGAGATTATTCCGATTAACAGAAATGCAAGCTTCATTGTCCATATCGCTGTTTGAAATCTTGTTCCTGATGACGAAGAGTGATGAAATAAATCCGCCATTGATTCTATGAAACTCTTTTTTTTACCTAATAAACAGAGCTAGAAGAAGTAGAAAATAAACTTGAAATTCTTAAACGATTAGATAATGTAGATGAGATTTCAAAAGCATTTGAAATCAAAGGGGAAAGAAAACCCAATAAACCTTCCAAAAGATAGAAGGAAGATTCAGTAATGGTTTTTTTTTCTTTCTGCTAAGAAGAACACAGGTAGTAGTATTAATAGTTGTTTCACTATCTGTCTTACTTTTCCTGTCTAGACTATAGAGAGCATGCTTTAAAAAAACACAGATGCTCACAGCTCATCATCACTGATCTAATCCTATACAGAGAAATTCAGAAAATTACGTCAACAAAATATTCAAATCTTTTGCAATAAAACCAAAAGAGTTTTCAAGACACAGTAAAAAAATTTAAACAGCTCAAAAAAAAAAAAAAA
>NC_039364.1:217437813-217437947 GCF_003573695.1 Papaver somniferum | reverse complement strand
GTGTACCATGAAGTCCAAACATCCCGAACTAATGTTTTCAAACCTAAACATTTAAGAACCTTAAACACAGATCAAGTTAGGTAGAAATGAACGATAAGCAAGGTACATGGATCATTATAAGTACTCAAACAAGT
>NC_039364.1:217376902-217437803 GCF_003573695.1 Papaver somniferum | reverse complement strand
GGGTAGAATCAATCTTTTTCGCATGGATTTACACCAATAATAGCTACCAAAGGCGTATAAAAAGATTTTCTTAACAAAAAAGAACATACAAAGTCAATAACGACTATGCACCATATTTCACAAAGGATGATTGTGAACATTCAAGAAATCCATAGCACTGTGTACTACTTTCCATTCTTGAAATTCCTTCTTTGTGATTCACCAAAAACATTCTTGTAAAATCTACAAATTAGCTTAGAAGAGTAGTACTCCAAGAATCCAAGTGCCCAAGTTCAAGAGAAGTGGAACAAGTGCAACGAAACGGAGCAAAATACTCAAAAACAAGAGACAGGACCAATACCAATCTTAACTCATCCAAATTCAAGGCTTCTTCATTTTGAAGAGAATCCAAATAGGAAGAGGGTGCAAAAAGAATGAGGTCAATTAGAGTTCGGACGAAGAAGTTATGGCCAAAACAAGTTTACCAATTATCGACGTCAAGTATGCATACGGGTTTGCAAACGAATTTTCGTAACTTGGAGCAGTATGTAGATGGCGTTTGCGAAGTTAAACCCCTGGATATTGGTTTTAAATGATGTTATGCATACTTGGTATGTGTACCATGAAGTCCAAACATCCCGAACTAATGTTTTCAAACCTAAACATTTAAGAACCTTAAACACAGATCAAGTTAGGTAGAAATGAACGATAAGCAAGGTACATGGATCATTATAAGTACTCAAACAAGTAATAAAAACATAAAACTTGCTCAAGTTTATAGACATACCTTTTTATAAAAGTCCAATTGAATTCTACAGCCTTACCGAATATAATCTGTGCGCCCCAGTTGTTATGCTTCCCTCACCGTATACATAGCAGGGCATTTCTTGGTGAGGATGCACTTTCAACACAAACAAGTTGTGTTGGGATGAACAATGTCTTTCTCACCATGGCACCAAGAAAGAGTTTCTTTACAACAACTCTTAAATCTTGTAGTGTTGAGAAACACCCAAGGAACTGTTTTTATAAGTCTATCAAAGAACATCAAGAAAACCCAAAGATTTGTGTTTCTGATTTCTTGTTATCCAACTTATAAAAAACAGTTTCTGCAGATAGTTTTTAGTACTGCGAAGGGAAACTCTTTTGATAAAAAGAGACGCCTAGATTCTTCATAAAAGAAGACAATACTACTATCTTGATAGGAAGTATCAGGAATTGAGCAACGAATCAATTCATGCTTTGAGGTGATACACTCAGATAACTGAGATTTAAACTCCTCTTGTAATTCGTTTAGTTTATCACAACTAATTGGATTACGCAGAGGAGGAGCATTGCTCTCACTGATTAGTAATTCAATATCAACCTCAACATGAATATTATTCATCATAACTTGATTTAGACTGTCAAGAGATTCTTGCTCTTTATGGAGGTATAACTTAACATCAAGAGATAAGCTCTCAAGCTTCTTTTCAAGCCCTGAAAACACTTCAAGGGATTTTAAACCTGGTGGAGGTTTAGATAGAATTTCTTCTACAGATTTTATTAAATCAGTCATGGAAGAGAATTATGAAATCCCTGGATATGGTGGTGCATTTATTGAGATAGCACTATTGTCCATAGAGTCAGATCGCTACAAACACATACTTGTAAGGTCTTGAACGTGTTTGCCTGCTCTGATACCAATTGAAAAAGCGGGGGTCTAACAACACCACCCAATATTTCGCTTAGCAATCTGTATGGACTAACTCCGAAATACTTTCTAGAGAATCAACTAGACATTCAGACTCATTCTAGGTAAAAGTATCTCAAGGAGTTAATATCTCTCTCTTGTTTTGATTTACTCAAGCTAATAGAAATCAGCGAGTCTTAATCAAACACAAGGAATAACTTGTACGGTACCAAAGACCAATGTTCAAGGATCAATCAATGAAGAACAAACAACCAAAGGTTGGATTATACCAATTGATGATCTACACGCACAACCTGAATTATTTCAATTATAAAGATAAACAATATAATGCGGAAACTGAAATAATACAGACACCAGAAATTTTGTTAACGAGGAAACCGCAAATGCAAAAAAACCCCGGGACCTAGTCCATATTGAATACACATTGTATTAAGCCGCTACAGACACTAGCCTACTCCAAGCTAACTTCAGACTGGACTATAGTTGAACCCCAATCAGTCTCTCACTGATCCAAGGTACAGTTGTACTCCCTACACCTCTGATCCCAGCAGGATACTGCGCACTTGATTCCCTTAGCTGATCTCACCCACAACTAAGAGTTTCTACGACCCAAAATCGCAGGCTTTAACAATAAACAAATTTGTCTCACACAGACAAGTCTATCAAAGGATCAATCTGTCTCCCACAGAAAAACCCTAAAAGTTTTTGTTCCGTCTTTTGATAATAATCAAGGTGAACAGGAACCAATTGATAATCCGGTCTTATATTCCCGAAGAACATCCTAGATTAATCAATCACCTCACAACAATCTTAATCGTATGGTAGCGAAACAAGATGTCGTGGAATCACAAACGACGAGACGAAGGTGTTTGTGATTACTTTTTATATCTTGCCTATCGGAGAACTCTCACGATCTCAATCCAATCAATATGATTGTACTGTTACGATAGAAGATGCAAGACCAGATCACACAACTACGATAAAAGTAGTATCGGTATGGCTTCACAATCCCAATGAAGTCTTTAAGTCGTTAACCTGGTTTTAGAAGAAGAAAACCAAAGGTTAAAGGAGAAACGACTCTAGCACGCAAACTAGTATCACACGTAAGGTGTGGGGATTATTTTTGCACAATACTAGATGTCTCCTTTATAGCCTTTCAAATCAGGGTTTTGCCTTAGTTACAAAGCAATCAATATTCACTGTTATATGAAAACCTGATTTAGATTCAAGCTAATATTTCTCAATCTTTAGATCGAAAACTTAGCTTGTCATACACAAATGACTGTACGCTTCTAGGTTTGTTAACGGCACCCAAACGTGTACATTGTTGGTTCAACAATAGTCTACCCAAAGAGGTTAACCATATGAGCGTTTCATACCAACCATGTTCTTCTTCTTCACCATAACTAGTTCAATTGACTCAAATGAACTAGTTAAGAGAGTTGTTCAATCGCAAGGAAATCTTAACACAGTTGGAGCAAAGATGATTTGATTCACTTGAATCGGTTCATGAACTTTAATAGCCACGCTTTGCAAATGCATTCCTTAGTCTTTTAAGATTAAGTTCAGAAATCATCTTTAGATATATAACCTTCTCAAGTTCGCAGACTAGGTTCGCGGACTTAAAACACCGGATACAGTTCACCAACTCCAGAAAAAATTCTCGGGTTCGAGAACTACGCGGGTTCGCGGACTTGGCTCACGCAAGTAGTTTGTCAACTCCAGCAGAAATTCTCGGGTTTGAGAACTTCGGCAGTTCGCGGACTTGGCACTTGTCATACTTCCGGTTCTCTTGATCAACAATGTTCGAAAACTTCGGTTCAAGGAATCCATTGGTTATGTAATCTAAACTCCCATTCCAATTATTGAAAGATTCTTAGAGGACGTTAATAGTTGTTACACTATTTCTCGTCAAAGAAATTTTCAAAGTGATTGAAATATTCATGACTTTCGTCACTAGGTAAAGATAAACTTGGTCGAAGCGAAAAGCTTACCAACACATATTTCGAATAATAGATAGGCGAGGTATACTCGGCTCGAAATACCAAATGTGTATGATCTAGTCTATATGCATAGAATACGACTTTTGTCTCAAAGAGTATGAGATAGAATAGATAGACTTTTGAGTGACAGATAAGTTCAAGTCTCCATACCTTTTTGTCGAGAAGTTCCACTGGTTCCTTGAGTAGATATTCTTCTTGTATGATGAATCGCCATGAATTCCTTGAGCTCAACTACACTTACTATCCTAGTCCGAGACTTAGCTATAAGAGACTAGAAATCAAGACTTATAGTTTTGATCACTAACATTGACAAACATGCTTGAGATAGCAACGCATGCGAGTTTGACCGAGCAGTGCTCTAACACTATTCCCCTTCGAAGCACTACTGGAGTCACTATTGCGGCCTTCATCAAGGAATACATCATATGCAGATTTGGTGTTCCTAAACATCTCATCACAGATAATGGAACTTCTTTTTCCGACAAACATGCGAAGGAGTTATTGGAAGAATACGGTATCAAACAGATTTTCTCTACACCGTACTATCCCCAAGGAAACGGACAAGCGGAGAGTACCAACAAGAATTTGATCCGGATTCTCATCCGAACAGTTCATGATAACCCTCGAACGTGGCATGAACAACTACCCATGGCTTTGTGGGCCTACAAAACCGCACCTAGGAGCTCAATCGGGACCTCGCCATACTCTCTCGTCTACGGTGCTGATGTCATTCTCCCGGCTGAGATCAAGATTCCTTCATCAAGGATTGCAGCGGCCAGTGAATATAATGGGATGAAGCTGAAGTGTCCAGTGCGAGAATTGCTGAATTGGACATGCTCGAGTCAAGGAGGGCCAAGGTAGAAAAATATGTGGAAGCTTACAAACAAAGGATTTCCAGGGCATACAACAAAATGGTAAGACCTCGAACATTTCAAGTAGGAGATTTGGTTCTAAAAATAGCAAAACATATTCAACAAGATATGTCCGCTCCCAAGTTCTCTCCATAATGGGAAGGGTCGTATGTAATCATCAAGGCAGTGTCCAGCGGATATTACAAAATCTTGGTTGTTAATGGAGGGGTGGAAGGAAACATCATCAATGACAATTGGCTCAAAGCATATTATGCATGAACGATTGGTAAACAATTATTTTAATCTCAAAATGTAATTTCTATTCCTCCAAAGAGTATGCAATATGCTCATTCATTCGAAATTCAAAATAGTTTTCATTAATCTAGCAGAAGTTCTTCCATCCATCCATCCATCAACCAACCTACTTTATTCAAAAATAAATCTTAAACCTAAAAAAAGAAAAATATCTCTCAAACGCTCACTCAGAGCAAACCATCCAAAAACAAATAATTCTTACTAAAGGCCATTTCAAGCCTCTTTTGAAAGTTTTCAGTCTTCACTTTCAAATCCTGGACAGCCTTCTCAACCTTTGCTGACTCCAGAGCGAGTGCCTTCTCCTCTTTCATGACAGCAGTTGTGGCAGAAATCACATTTGCAGTAGCAGCCGCTCTATCGATCTCGATAACCTCAAGTCGACGACGGAGCTAACTCACATTGAACCGCAAGGTCTCACATTTCGAGATAATATCATCCTATATATAAAGCTTTTTGTTTTTGACATCTCGCAGGTTTATCTTGTTCATTTCATCAATGAAGGGCTGATGAGTGCCAAATATTGTATATATTTATCCCTTTTTGTTGGCATTTTAACTCATCTTTTGTGCAGTAATTCTACATATTATCCCATATTCTGTATTTTCAGTGTTTTCAAGAATAAATATTTTTATTAATTAATTTTGCATTTTTAGGTAATAAATAAAGTTCGGATGAGTCGCGGAGCAAAAAGAGCAGAAAAAGTAGTGAAAAGCCGGGAGAAATTACGCAAGGAAACCGCGAAGAATGGTGCGCACAACCTCATTTTCTACACACAAAAGCGCCTCCGTTCTCAGCCATCAGATCAGTTCTCATAAGCATCCGACGGTCGATCCTTCATAGATCATCAAAATCGGATGTCTCTGCCGAGCACCACAGCGCTGAAATTCCAAGCCTTCAGATTAGATGGTAGTTGAATCCAACGGTCGATCCAATGCCTGTGCATCAAATCCCGATGATTCCGCCTTACACTACAGTACCTAACTCCATCTGGTGCCGTTAACTTCGTTGCACCTCAGAATCCGACGGTCGCTTCACACATCCTTCCATCTATCCGTTCGATTCCACTCAGAACCAATGATCCAACATCTCAGATTCGCCAACATCTAAATTTGATATCCCGCCTCACACAGTAGCAGACTATACCTATACCCTGACCCGACCCATTCTTCTCCTCTTTCTTTCTTCTCCTCCACCCGACAGTAGCTCTGCAACTGCAACTGCACCTCCCCTCTCTGCCATGCCGCTGTCGCTTACACCACCATCACCTCCACAGTTCTGTCACCTCCACAGTTCTGCCACCACCACCAGTTCCATCACTGCCACTACCATCCCCAACACCCTAGCCTAGCTATTTTCTTCATCTCACAACCTCTGAAACCCTAGGTTTTGGGGTGAGTAAAATAGCTAGAAATTAGGGGACAATAGGAGAAGGAAAAGCATCAGAGAAACATCAAGAAGCATGGGTCGAGCAAATTTTGGAGTTTGGAAGCTAAATTTTGGGTAATAATTTAAACCCTAATTGTACTGTTGAGTGAGGACATTTGGGGAAAATGGGTGTAAACCCTAATTTGCTAATTTAGGTATAAATAGAACTGATGTATGAGATGTAAAACTGGTACTTGGACTAGCCAAGTTTCCCCCTGTTTGGGTTAGGATAATTGTTCCTGCACTTGTTCAATGTATGATATCCCTGTAATGCTTGTGTTCTTGTTGTATGTGTATCCTGTTAGTATGTTAGTATGTTAGATGTTTGTGTCACATGTTAATTTCAGTTCAATGTTTGTTTGTGTGTGTTCATGTTAGACCTTCTATTCACTGTTAAATGCTCAACTGTTATGCTGTTTGTCATGTTCTAAATCACCCTGCTAGGGACTTGATGAATATCTAATGTCTTATTGTGTAGTATATTGATCACACTGCTCTAGAAGGCTAAACAAGTTTAGGAAAAACTTGAACTTAGCTCATCATCACCTCACTTTCACAATGTATGCCAAGTATGCTTTGTAGTTAGGTTCATGAGCTGCTGATAAGCTGCAACTCAAGCTGAATTCATAATCCCTTGACTAGTTGTGTTGTAGAAAGACAATTAGTGCTTTGGAAATAATACCATAGTTGTGTTTAACTTCCTATAGGAGAATACACAGTAAAAGTTGGAATGAACTCAACCCCTAGTTCCATAATCAACCTTCCCTGTCATCCATAAATCCATCTTCAACTGTTTAGTTTTGTTTTTTTCACTTGTTTGTTTTACCTGCATTTCCTGTTTTATATTTTCTTTACTACTTGCTCCCCTTCAATCCACTTCTGTTGCATTTCTTCTACTGTTGCAATTGCTGCTGCAGCACTTGTGCTGCTGTAGCTTCCCTTGCTGCTGCTGCCTTTCTGCAGCTGCTGCTGCCACTCCTTGCCTGCTGCTGCCACTCCTGCACCTGGTGCCTTCTGCAGCTGCTGCTGCCTTCCTTTTGCTGCACTGCTACTTGCCTCTCTGCAGCTGCTGCTGCCAATCCACTTCTGTGGCTGTTGCATTGCTGCTGATTGCTTTGCTCTCCAAAGCTCACTTCCAAAAGCCCAGGGCACAATTTGAGCCCACCTGTAAAGACCAAAACCAAAGCCCAGTTCATTAAGGCCCAAGTCAAATTCATTGTTAAGGCCCAATCCAACAAACTGTGGGCTTAATCAAAAGCTTAAGTTTAAGGCCAAAGCCCATTTGCATTTCAAAGACAAACTGAGCCCAAGCTCAGTTCATTCTATTTTTAACAAACCCACTAAGCCCAATTCATTCAAAGGGCATTCAAACCCATTAGTACTCAAAGCCCAATTTAAGCCAAAAGGCTTCTAAGCCCAAAGCAAATCTAGGAACCCAATTAGCTAAAACACTTCCGAAACACACCCAATCTCTGTGGATCGACCCGTACTTGCACGAGCTACAACTGACGACCGTGCACTTGCGGTATTACTGTAGGCCCGTTTCCATCGCATCAAATTTCTATACGCTTTCCCGGGTACACCAAGTTTTTGGCGCCGCTGCCGGGGATTGGTGCTGTGTTTTATCTGTGTTTTTCTTAGCTATTTTTGCATTTCACTGCATAGCATTTGCATCTGCATCTGCTTCACTTCATTTGCTGTTGGACCTGCTGTTCTGAACCTGTTCTTCCTCTGCTGGGACGCCACCAAGGAAAAGAACCAAAACCCAACTGGGTTTTTGCAACAATATCAGAGCAGCTGGGCTGTGCTAAAAAGGTAAGCCTAAACCCATTCCATTTGAGAGAACCCAACCTGTGGGCTTCCAATTTTTTTAATTGTGGGCTTGTAATAATTAACCCAATTTTTTTGGGCTTTTTATTTTTCTATTTTGGGTTTGTAATAATTTATTTTTGGGCTTGTTGTTTAATTTGTGGGCTTGTATTTATTTTGTGTGGGCTTGTTTAAATTTTTCCATTGGACTTGTATTTTGGACTCTGGGTTTAAACCCAGCTGAGCTTGTAACCGATTGGGGGCCGCAGCCTTCCTTCCATTTCATTAGAGGCTTGCACAGTGGGCTTGCTCCCATTCAAAAACCAAATTTTATTTTCTTAAACAAAAAAAAAAAAAAAAAAATCTTTTTTTCCCATTCAAAAAAACCAAAATTTTCTTTTGTTCCCAATTTTAAACCAAATTTCTTTTATATCCCACCAAAACCAAATTTTTCCCAAAAATCCAAACCCATCAAAAACCAAATTTTTTTAAAACCCATTAAAACCAAATAGTGGGCTTTGTGTCATTTCAAAATGGGCCAACCTCGTGCTCTCCATGAATACATGTATCCATCAATACAAATTCCATTATCATGTATTGTCTTACCTCAAACCAATAACCCTTTTAAAATAAATGCAAGCATGATACAAATACTTCCTATATTTCGAGGGTTCGATTCTGAGAACCCCTATACTCATGTAAGGGAGTTTGAACAAATTTGTCGGACTATGCAACCTGATCATTTGTCCGAAGACTCTCTGAAATTGCGTTTGTTTACATTTTCTTTAAAGGAAAGGGCCAAAACATGGTTTTACGGTTTGAGACCACAATCAATCACTACTTGGGAACAACTCACTAATCAATTTTTCCAAAAATTCTTTCCACATCACAGGACCATCGCTATTCGTCAAAATATCAATTGTTTTGTCCAATTGGATGAGGAAACTGTTTTTTCACTATTTTGAACGTTTTAATGATTTGTTGAGTGAATGTCCGCACCATGGAATTGAGAAGTGGAGACTTGTCGTCATCCTCTATGAGGGACTAGACTTTAAATCTCGAACCATGGTTGAGTCTATGTGTAATGGTGAGTTTATTGATAAATCTGTGGATGATGCATGGAATTTTTTAGCCGAGATTGCAGAGAAAACCCATCAATGGGAATCCGTTAGGGAAACAGGAACAACACCACATGATATGAGTCACCCTCATGAATTAGAGTTTTATTCTTGTAATAGCTCCGACCTTAGGATTGAAAATTATCCTAGATTGCAAAATTCCTATCATGATGATGATGATGATTATGATGTTATGTTAGAAGAACATGTCTATACTGAAAATGTTATGGAACCTTTGGGTTCAAATACATTAGGCTTCTCTGCCCCGACCTTAATGCATGATATTTCTTCTAGTATTCCATGTGATGTTTCTCCTGATGTGCCGATACACGAGAATAAATCTGTTGATGATGTTGATAATTCTGATTGTGATCTTGCCAATTTGATTGATGATTGTGAGCATGATGTGACATGTGTAGATGATTTAGAAGATTTTGATTTGATTGATAATGATATGCCTATTCTTCTACCTAAGTCACAATCTGATGGCCTTCCACCCAACCTAGATTTGGTTTGTACCAATATTATAAAACCAATTTCTCTGAGAATGCCCAACCTAGGTTTGGAACTGTGTGCTTCCCAAGTCCTCTTGGACTATTTTGCTTCCAAATATAATACATTTGAGGAACCACAGTTGGAAATAGCATGTTTGCCCGTCCCTAGCACAGTTCATTTTGAGCTAGACCTTGTGCATGATGAACCCCCAAAACTGCGCGATTTTGTTTTCAAAATTATATCTTCTGTAAAATCCAGGTTTGGGGGTAGCTCATTTTGTTTCACAGTTTCACTTGCGTTTCTTTCCTGTTATTATTGTGTGAAGCTGTTGAAATGTCTACACTTCGTCTTTTGGGTTGATCCTCAACTCTTTAGATTGTTAGTGTATGGTGAATTTTTTTGTATATAATCCAGTAGCTAAAATTTCTTAAAAACCCTTTTGTTCCTTTTGTATATATTTTGCTAATCCAATATGATCTCGGCTGAAATATGTTGGATTTTTGCCTTGAATAACGGAGTTTTAATTCTGCTTTCGCCGAAATCGGGTATTCTCTCTCCTTTTACTCTACTCAGCATGTTCCTCTTCATATATTGTTTTATAATTCTTTCCATATTTTGAAACATTGAGGACAATGTTTAGTTTAGGTTTGGGGGTATAGAGTAGATACCATGATAATTTGCTATAATTAAAAACGAACTCCTTCTTCTTTTTGAAAAAATTGAAAAATTCCAAAAAAATTGAAAAATCAAAAAAAAAAATTGAAAAATTGAAAAAAATCATAAAAATGGAGCTCATCTACCTTGAAATGTTGACTCTTGTGCAAATATGTATTTTTATTAGGAGTCTTAGTCTAGATATTTAGGCACCCTGATTCTAGCACAATTCACATAGTGATAAGAAATTTGCACGCGCACGATCTACCAATACATGTATGGCCTCGATCTTCAAGGTGTTGGATAGGAAGTTACGATTGCCAATCACTTTAGAATACTGAACGAAACTTGACTAGCTTGTTCTTTGGTTGGTTGGGATAGAAGGTGGAGGTTACATTAAGAAAGACAACCATCGAATTTAACTGGGTGCATCAAAAAGGGCTACCTCTTGCAAAGTGTCATGTAATCTTTTGTTTCCTTTTGTATATGTATCAAAAGTGTTTCCTTGTTCAAAAAAAAAAAAAAAAAAAAAAAAAAAAAAAAAAAAAAAAAAAAAAAAAAAAAAAAAAAAAAAAAAAAAAAAAAAAAAAAAAAAAAAAAAAAAAAAAAAAAAAAAAAAAAAAAAAAAAAAAAAAAAAATTCAAGTATTTATCAATTCCATCATCTCTTGTTCCAAAAATAAAAGAGAATAGTCAATGTAAATAAGAGTCATGTAAATAGTCATCTTTTGTTGTTTCATTGTAATAAGCAAGGAAGGGTGTATGCCATTGATGTACAACGCGAGCAATTGTGAAATACCTCCAACTCATTCACAATTCTCGTAAAGTCCGGACAGCTAGCTAGATTTCGACCTCAGTTCTTAGCCTGAGAAACTATCTCTTGGTGATTAGTAGTCATGACTTCAGATCTTTCTTTACACATGTGTAGATACACTTTACACTCTTATCACATGTCCTTATTTGTTATCAGTGCTAGGATTGTGCCTTCGATAGCTAGATTGACATCTCCATTTTGCTGTGAGCTTAACTGTTTTGCACATGTGACGTTTGATGGAATCTGAGCTTATATTTTGTCCTTAGGTTTTGTAGGCACACCTCTGGTAAACCTTCACGAGACTTCAACTCGTCCACTAGGGACACTTAGTGGTTTAAAAGGCTTAGTGCATACGCTAAATGCATTCGAGAGACCAGCGACAGTGGTATAGTTAGGATTTCCTTAGTTTTGTTTTAATTGAGGACAAGTAAAATTCAGGTTTGGGGGTATTTGATGAGTGCCAAATATTGTATATATTTATCCCTTTTTGTTGGCATTTTAACTCATCTTTTGTGCAGTAATTCTACATTTTATCCCATATTCTGTATTTTCATTGTTTTCAAGAATAAATATTTTTATTAATTAATTTTGCATTTTTAGGTAGTAAATAAAGTTCGGATGAGTCGCGGAGCGAAAAGAGCAGAAAAGTAGTGAAAAGCCGGGAGAAATTACGCAAGGAAGCCGCGAAGAATGGTGCGCACAACCTCATTTTCTACACACAAAAGCGCCTCCGTTCTCAGCCATCAGATCAGTTCTCAGAAGCATCCGACGGTCGCTCCTTCATAGATCATCAAAATCGGATGTCTCTGCCGAGCACCACAGCGCTGAAATTCCAAGCCTTCAGATTAGATGGTAGTTGAATCCAACGGTCGCTCCAATGCCTGTGCATCAAATCCCGATGATTCCGCCTTACACTACAGTACCTAACTCCATCTGGTGCCGTTAACTTCGTTGCACCTCAGAATCCGACGGTCGCTTCACACATCCTTCAATCTATCCGTTCGATTCCACTCAGAACCAATGATCCAACATCTCAGATTCGCCAACATCTAAATTTGATATCCCGCCTCACACAGTAGCAGACTATACCTATACCCTGACCCGACCCATTCTTCTCCTCTTTCTTTCTTCTCCTCCACCCGACAGTAGCTCTGCAACTGCAACTGCACCTCCCCTCTCTGCCATGCCGCTGTCGCTTACACCACCATCACCTCCACAGTTCTGTCACCTCCACAGTTCTGCCACCACCACCAGTTCCATCACTGCCACTACCATCCCCAACACCCTAGCCTAGCTATTTTCTTCATCTCACAACCTCTGAAACCCTAGGTTTTGGGGTGAGTAAAATAGCTAGAAATTAGGGGACAATAGGAGAAGGAAAAGCATCAGAGAAACATCAAGAAGCATGGGTCGAGCAAATTTTGGAGTTTGGAAGCTAAATTTTGGGTAATAATTTAAACCCTAATTGTACTGTTGAGTGAGGACATTTGGGGAAAATGGGTGTAAACCCTAATTTGCTAATTTAGGTATAAATAGAACTGATGTATGAGATGTAAAACTTGTTCTTGGACTAGCCAAGTTTCCACCCAATTTGGGTTAGGTTAATTCCAATGTTAAATTGCACTGTTAGTTTTTGATGCTCCTGTTAACTTTCATTGCCCCTGTTAGTTGCATTTTCACTCTTAATTGCATTTGTTGTTATGTTAGTTTGCAATGTTATGTTAGTTTACTCACTGTTAATCACTGTTATGCTGTTTGTCATGTTCTAAACTATCATGCTAGGGACTTGATGAATCACTAATTCCTTATTGTGTAGTACATTGATTATATTGCTTTAGAAGGCTAAGCAGGTTTAGGAAAAACTTGAACTTAGTTCATCATCACCTCACTTTCACAATGTATGCCATGTATACTTTGTAGTTAGGTTCATGAGCTGTTGATAAGCTGCAACTCAAGCTGAATTCATAAGCCTTTGACTAGTTGTGCTGTAGAAAGACAATTAGTGCTTTGGAAATAATACCATAGTTGTGTTTAACTTTCTATAGGAGAATACATAGTAAAAGTTAGAGTGAATTCAACCCCTAGTTCCCATCCATAATCAACCTTCCCTGTCATCCATAAATCCATCTTCAACTGTTAGTCTTGTTTTCTTTCACTTGTTTGTTTCATCTGCATTTTCTGTTTTGCATTTTCTTTACTACTTGCTTCCCCTCCTGCCACTTCTGTTGCATTTCTTCTACTGTTGCAATTGCTGCTGCAGCACTTGTGCTGCTGTGCTTTCCCTTGCTGCTGCCACTTCTTCTGTTGCTGCTGTAGCTTCCTCTGCTGCTGCTGCCTTTCTTGCACTGCTGCTGCCACTCCTTGCCTTGTGCTGCTGTTGCAGTACTGCCTTCTTTTCTTGGCCCTGTGCACTGCTTGTGCTGCACTGCTGCTTCCTCTCCTGCTGCCATTCTTTGTTGCAGCTGTTGTTTTCCCTTGTTGCAGCACTGTTGTTAGCCCAGCTGCTACTGCTTGCATCTGCTCTGCTGTGCACTCAAGCCCAAAGCTCACTTCCAAAAGCCCAGGGCACAATTTGAGCCCACCTGTAAAGACCAAAACCAAAGCCCAGTTCATTAAGGCCCAAGTCAAATTCATTGTTAAGGCCCAATCCAACAAACTGTGGGCTTAATCAAAAGCTTAAGTTTAAGGCCAAAGCCCATTTGCACTTCAAAGACAAACTGAGCCCAAGCTCAGTTCATTCTATTTTTAACAAACCCACTAAGCCCAATTCATTCAAAGGGCATTCAAACCCATTAGTACTCAAAGCCCAATTTAAGCCAAAAGGCTTCTAAGCCCAAAGCAAATCTAGGAACCCAATTAGCTAAAACACTTCCGAAACACACCCGATCTCTGTGGATCGACCCGTACTTGCACGAGCTACAACTGACGACCGTGCACTTGCGGTATTACTGTAGGCCCGTTTCCATTGCATCATTTCTATACACTTTCCGGACCTGCCAAGTTTTTGGCGCCGTTGCCGGGGATTCGGGTTGTTTTCTCTGTGTTTTTTATTAGCTATTTTTGCATTTCACTGCATAGCATTTGCATCTGCATCTGCTTCACTTCATTTGCTGTTGGACCTGCTGTTCTGAACCTGTTTTTCCTCTGCTGGGACGCCACCAAGGAAAAGAACCAAAACCCAACTGGGTTTTTGCAACAATATCAGAGCAGCTGGGCTGTGCTACAAAGGTAAGCCTAAACCCATTCAATTGAGAGAACCCAACCTGTGGGCTTCCAAATTTATTTAATTGTGGGCTTGTAATAATTAACCCAATTTTTTGGGCTTTTTATTTTTCTATTTTGGGTTTGTAATAATTTATGTGTGGGCTTGTTGTTTAATTTGTGGGCTTGTATTTATTTTGTGTGGGCTTGTTTAAATTTTTCCATTGGACTTGTATTTTGGACTCTGGGTTTAAACCCAGCTGATAACCGATTGTGGGCCGCAGCCTTCCTTCCATTTCATTAGAGGCTTGCACAGTGGGCTTGCTCCCATTCAAAAACCAAATTTTATTTTTTTTAATTTTATTTTTCTTTAAAAAAAAAAAAAAAAATATTTCTACTTTGCTCCCAATTTTAAAACCAAATTTTTACTTGCTCCCATCTTAAACCAAATTTTTATTTTTACTCCTATTTTAAACCAAATTTTCAAATGTCTCCCACCAAAACCAAATTTTTCCCAAAAATCCAAACCCTTTAAAAACCAAATTCTGAGCTTTGTAACATAGTTACTTAGCTTTTGAGCCAATCATGTCTGGATATTGGTCTGCTCCTGGGGATGGAAATAAAACTCTTAGAGAACTTGCTTATGGGCATATGCCACGTTATGAACCTTCCACGGACCATGATGTCAATAGTCATAGGAATTATTATGGACATTTTCAAAGTCCCGAGCCGCAATACATGAACCCTAATGACTATTCATACATGCATCATTCGCCACAACGTGAAAATGAACATTTTGCTAGTGCCTCACTCACACAATCATCACTTATGGATCAAATAGAAGCTCGAATCACAGCTTTAGAAATGCAATCACATGAGGAATCTGTCACATCTAATTTTCTTAGGCAACCTGAAATCTATGCATGTCCCGCATGTGGTAGTTTAGACCACCCTGTTGAGCATTGTCATATTTTGCATAATTTTAGGCAATCAAGAGAAAATCCAATGTATGAAATGCCCATAAATTGTGAGAATGGTAGTCATTGGGACCATAATCAATCCTTTGAGGGTTGCGATCAATCTTTTATAAACCCTAATGACCATGCACACATGTACCAATCACCACAATTTGAACATGAAGAATTTTGTACTCCCATGAATTTAGACTCCACCACAGAAGCTTTCAGACTCAGTGAGCAAAACTTCGATAGATCTACATCACGAATTCAGGCATATTTAGATCAGATTTTGCTTCACCTACAAAAGGAGGAAATCCATGAGGAAATGTATGTTGTCCCTAATGAAGTATCTAGTCCCATCCATGTAAATGATGTTGAGTATGAACCTAATTTAGAGAAACATGAATCGACTAATGACACCACCACTTTTAATGAGGACCAATATGCATGCTACCATGATGATGATTATGATGATTATGATGATGTGTTAGAAGAACATGAAAATATTGTGGAACCTGTTGGTTCAATAACATATGGCTTCTCGCCCTCGACCTTCATGAATGTTGTTTTTTCTAATACTCATTGTAATTCATATGATTTTGATATTGACATGGGATTCGTACAATTATTCTGTGAAGATGAGCATGACATAGGAATAGTTGAATCTTCTGTAGACACTAATATGCATGAAAATATATTTGATGTGTCTGATTCTCTACCTAGGTCACATTGTGATGTTTCCCCTGATTTGCCGATGCATGAAAATAAATCTGTTGATGTTGATGATTCTGAGTGTGAACTTGCTAAACTGATTGATGATTGTGAGCATGATGTGACATGTGTAGATGATTTAGGAGATTTTGATTTGATTAATAATGACGCACCTATTCTCCTACATGAGTCACAATCTGTTGGCCTTCCACCCAACCTAGATTTGGTTTGTACCAATATTGTAAAACCAACTTTTCTGAAAATTCCTAACCTAGGTTTGGAACTGTGTGCTTCCCAAGTCCTCTTGGACTATTTTGCTTCCAAATATAATACATTTGAGGAACCACAGTTGGAAATAGCATGTTTGCCCGTCCCTAGCACAGTTCATTTTGAGCTAGACCTTTTGCATGATGAACCCCCGAAACTGCGCGATTTTGTTTTCAAAACTATATCTTCTGTAAAATCCAGGTTTGGGGGTAGCTCATTTTGTTTCACAGTTTCACTTGCGTTTCTTTCCTGTTATTATTGTGTGAAGCTGTTGAAATGTCTACACTTTGTCTTTTGGGTTGATCCTCAACTCTTTAGATTGTTAGTGTATGGTGAATTTTTTGTATATAATCCAGTAGATAAAATATTTTAAAAACTTTTGTTCCTTTTGTATATATTTTGCTAATCCAATATGATCTCGGTTCAAATATGTTGGATTTTTGCCTTGAATAAACGGAGTTTTAATTCTGCTTTCGCCGAAATCGGGTATTCTCTCTCCTTTTACTCTACTCAGCATGTCCCTTTCCATATGTTGCATTTTAATTCTTTCCATATTTTGAAACATTGAGGACAATGTTTAGTTTAGGTTTGGGGGTATAGAGTAGATACCACGATAATATGCTATAATTAAAAACGAACTCCTTCTTCTTTTTGAAAAAATTGAAAAATTCCAAAAAAATTAAAAAATCAAAATTCAAAAAAAAATTAAAAAATGAAAAATCATAAAAAATGGAGCTCATTTACCTTGAAATGTTGACTCTTGTGCAAATATGTATAATTATTAGGAGTCTTAGTCTAGATATTTAGGCACCCTGATTCTAGCACAATTCACATAGTGATAAGAAATTTGCACGCGCACGATCTACCAATACATGTATGGCCTCGATCTTCAAGGTGTTGGATAGGAAGTTACGATTGCCAATCACTTTAGAATACTGAACGAAACTTGACTAGCTTGTTCTTTGGTTGGTTGGGATAGAAGGTGGAGGTTACATTAAGAAAGACAACCATCGAATTTAACTGGGTGCATCAAAAAGGGCTACCTCTTGCAAAGTGTCATGTAATCTTTTGTTTCTTTTTGTTATGTATCAAAAGTGTTTCCTTATTAAAAAAAAAAAAAAAAAAAAAAAAAAAAAAAAAAAAAAAAAAAAAAAAAAAAAAAAAAAAAAAAAAAAAAAAAAAAAAAAAAAAAAAAAAAAAAAAAAAAAAAAAAAAAAAAAAAAAAAAAAAAAAAATTCAAGTATTTATCAATTCCATCATCTCTTGTTCCAAAAATAAAAGAGAATAGTCAATGTAAATAAGAGTCATGTAAATAGTCATCTTTTGTTGTTTCATTGTAATAAGCAAGGAAGGGTGTATGCCATTGATGTACAACGCGAGCAATTGTGAAATACCTCCAACTCATTCACAATTCTCGTAAAGTCCGGACAGCTAGCTAGATTTCGACCTCAGTTCTTAGCCTGAGAAACTATCTCTTGGTGATTAGTAGTCATGACTTCAGATCTTTCTTTACACATGTGTAGATACACTTTACACTCTTATCACATGTCCTTATTTGTTATCAGTGCTAGGATTGTGCCTTCGATAGCTAGATTGACATCTCCATTTTGCTGTGAGCTTAACTGTTTTGCACATGTGACGTTTGATGGAATCTGAGCTTATATTTTGTCCTTAGGTTTTGTAGGCACACCTCTGGTAAACCTTCACGAGACTTCAACTCGTCCACTAGGGACACTTAGTGGTTTAAAAGGCTTAGTGCATACGCTAAATGCATTCGAGAGACCAGCGACAGTGGTATAGTTAGGATTTCCTTAGTTTTGTTTTAATTGAGGACAAGTAAAATTCAGGTTTGGGGGTATTTGATGAGTGCCAAATATTGTATATATTTATCCCTTTTTGTTGGCATTTTAACTCATCTTTTGTGCAGTAATTCTACATTTTATCCCATATTCTGTATTTTCATTGTTTTCAAGAATAAATATTTTTATTAATTAATTTTGCATTTTTAGGTAGTAAATAAAGTTCGGATGAGTCGCGGAGCGAAAAGAGCAGAAAAGTAGTGAAAAGCCGGGAGAAATTACGCAAGGAAGCCGCGAAGAATGGTGCGCACAACCTCATTTTCTACACACAAAAGCGCCTCCGTTCTCAGCCATCAGATCAGTTCTCAGAAGCATCCGACGGTCGCTCCTTCATAGATCATCAAAATCGGATGTCTCTGCCGAGCACCACAGCGCTGAAATTCCAAGCCTTCAGATTAGATGGTAGTTGAATCCAACGGTCGCTCCAATGCCTGTGCATCAAATCCCGATGATTCCGCCTTACACTACAGTACCTAACTCCATCTGGTGCCGTTAACTTCGTTGCACCTCAGAATCCGACGGTCGCTTCACACATCCTTCAATCTATCCGTTCGATTCCACTCAGAACCAATGATCCAACATCTCAGATTCGCCAACATCTAAATTTGATATCCCGCCTCACACAGTAGCAGACTATACCTATACCCTGACCCGACCCATTCTTCTCCTCTTTCTTTCTTCTCCTCCACCCGACAGTAGCTCTGCAACTGCAACTGCACCTCCCCTCTCTGCCATGCCGCTGTCGCTTACACCACCATCACCTCCACAGTTCTGTCACCTCCACAGTTCTGCCACCACCACCAGTTCCATCACTGCCACTACCATCCCCAACACCCTAGCCTAGCTATTTTCTTCATCTCACAACCTCTGAAACCCTAGGTTTTGGGGTGAGTAAAATAGCTAGAAATTAGGGGACAATAGGAGAAGGAAAAGCATCAGAGAAACATCAAGAAGCATGGGTCGAGCAAATTTTGGAGTTTGGAAGCTAAATTTTGGGTAATAATTTAAACCCTAATTGTACTGTTGAGTGAGGACATTTGGGGAAAATGGGTGTAAACCCTAATTTGCTAATTTAGGTATAAATAGAACTGATGTATGAGATGTAAAACTTGTACTTGGACTAGCCAAGTTTCCCCCTGTTTGGGTTAGGATAATTGTTCCTGCACTTGTTCAATGTATGATATCCCTGTAATGCTTGTGTTCTTGTTGTATGTGTATCCTGTTAGTATGTTAGTATGTTAGATGTTTGTGTCACATGTTAATTTCAGTTCAATGTTTGTTTGTGTGTGTTCATGTTAGACCTTCTATTCACTGTTAAATGCTCAACTGTTATGCTGTTTGTCATGTTCTAAATCACCCTGCTAGGGACTTGATGAATATCTAATGTCTTATTGTGTAGTATATTGATCACACTGCTCTAGAAGGCTAAACAAGTTTAGGAAAAACTTGAACTTAGCTCATCATCACCTCACTTTCACAATGTATGCCAAGTATGCTTTGTAGTTAGGTTCATGAGCTGCTGATAAGCTGCAACTCAAGCTGAATTCATAATCCCTTGACTAGTTGTGTTGTAGAAAGACAATTAGTGCTTTGGAAATAATACCATAGTTGTGTTTAACTTCCTATAGGAGAATACACAGTAAAAGTTGGAATGAACTCAACCCCTAGTTCCATAATCAACCTTCCCTGTCATCCATAAATCCATCTTCAACTGTTTAGTTTTGTTTTTTTCACTTGTTTGTTTTACCTGCATTTCCTGTTTTATATTTTCTTTACTACTTGCTCCCCTTCAATCCACTTCTGTTGCATTTCTTCTACTGTTGCAATTGCTGCTGCAGCACTTGTGCTGCTGTAGCTTCCCTTGCTGCTGCTGCCTTTCTGCAGCTGCTGCTGCCACTCCTTGCCTGCTGCTGCCACTCCTGCACCTGGTGCCTTCTGCAGCTGCTGCTGCCTTCCTTTTGCTGCACTGCTACTTGCCTCTCTGCAGCTGCTGCTGCCAATCCACTTCTGTGGCTGTTGCATTGCTGCTGATTGCTTTGCTCTCCAAAGCTCACTTCCAAAAGCCCAGGGCACAATTTGAGCCCACCTGTAAAGACCAAAACCAAAGCCCAGTTCATTAAGGCCCAAGTCAAATTCATTGTTAAGGCCCAATCCAACAAACTGTGGGCTTAATCAAAAGCTTAAGTTTAAGGCCAAAGCCCATTTGCATTTCAAAGACAAACTGAGCCCAAGCTCAGTTCATTCTATTTTTAACAAACCCACTAAGCCCAATTCATTCAAAGGGCATTCAAACCCATTAGTACTCAAAGCCCAATTTAAGCCAAAAGGCTTCTAAGCCCAAAGCAAATCTAGGAACCCAATTAGCTAAAACACTTCCGAAACACACCCAATCTCTGTGGATCGACCCGTACTTGCACGAGCTACAACTGACGACCGTGCACTTGCGGTATTACTGTAGGCCCGTTTCCATCGCATCATTTCTATACACGTTTCCGGGCCCATCAAGGGCAATAATCCAGCAACTGTAGTCAATAGAGTTGGCAGAAAACCTCTCCATACTTCAGAGGTAGCAATGTGTCCGTACCTTCTCCAAATCTTAGTGTAAAAGGATGCATAACACTTTGGGACGATGAAGCCGCCAACGAGTTGATTGTCCGGATAAACGTTTACCATGGAAGTGTCGAATGGGAGTCCAGACGCTGGATATTCTGGAACAGGAACCCTAGAATCAACATCTATAGAGTTGATCAAATTGTTGTCAGCACGGTTGTCATCGTCATCGTCATCGGTTACAACCACGGACTTTCCATTCTTTCTCTTCCTAGCGTCAACAACGACGTGAACATCAACCTGTGACAACGAAGTACTCAATCTCAGTAAAAATTGGAGCAACGCTCATTCGAAGGAAACCTCTAATCGGAAACTCACGGATGTTCCAGCATCAACACGAGCAGGTCTATAACGAGTAGGAGCCTTAACAGTCCGCTTAGGTCTCAAACTGTAATGGAAGAAGAAAGTCAATCTCCCTGATTATTCTGCAAAAAGTCACTTGCATTGATTAGTCATTCTAATTACATGAAGATAAAAAGAAAAGCATGTAGCTTACCGAGAGGGACGCTCCAACTCCATGCCTTTCCAGAAGTTCATTTTGAAAAGAGACACTTCTATTAGACATGATGATGGGAGGTATGATCGTGATCAAAAAATTTCGGATAACATACAGAAGCAGAAGAAGATATGTTCGTGTAAATAGGAAAACCTAAGTATTGAAGGTCAATACACAAGACACGGTGGATACTTATCTTCTACAAATGATCACATCAGTTGCGATTTCCACTGAGACCCTAAATCTCAAACCAGATTATATAGGTGACGCGAAAGAAAAGTGACAATACTGGGGACTGACAGTTCAATCAGGTGCGGTCAATGCCTTGACTTATAATTGATCATCTATGCAAACCGCATGCTTCTCTGACTCGCTCGTGTAATCACACTTCTGAGGATTATGGCTAATTTTTTGCACGCATGGACATTGGTCAATCCCATTCAATTGAAGGCATGAGAAGAACTAAGCAGAAGATACAATAAGGGATTATTATTCGAAAAGTAATTCCTAATGCAACGTCTATGCAGTCAAGTTGCTCGAATGATCAAAATAACATCTACTTCAACAAAAATAAATAATCTCAGGGGAATTTGCAAACAAACTACATCATCAGATTCATCTCGCAATCATCATCTATGGAATCTTCGTCAGATTCTTCATAGGAGCCATCATCAGGATCTTCACTGAGAACTTCTTCCAATTGATCTTCAAGATCAGCATACATTGCATCCAAATATTCATCTTCTTCACATTCGGCTCGGAAATCTGCTCTAAAAAATCACTCAGCTCACATACTAGGTGGATATAGCTTAACCTCGCGTTCAACAGGTTCCCAGACAGATTCAACTTCTTCCGCATCTGAATCTGACGCCACACCATCAGCACGGGACCGAATTTCATCCTCAGTTGCTAGCCTTGTCTGCTGAAGTCGACGCCGTTTTTGTCGATAAGTTGCCAGCTTTTTGTCTTCAGCTTCTCTCTTTAAAAATTCATCATAGACAATTCTCAGATGATCGAGTGACATACTATTTATTATCTCCTTAGCATCCTTCAGTGACCGTTCCATTTTGGCACGTGCCTCCACTGCAGATTTCTTCATCCTTGCCTTGGAAGTCTTGGAACCTTCCTCAGAAGAGCTAGAAGAGTGGTCCCTACTGGAAAATAACCATTATCTGGAGCCAGAAACACAGAGTCATGGATATGCCAATATCGAACACGCAACAAAAATGGTAATATTCCAACTCTGACCTTTTACAATTTCACTAGATGTAGTGATTACAACGCAAAATTTTGAGGGTTTGTTCGTTCCATTAAACCTGCGACGAGCAAAACCCATTATTCAAAATCATAACTTGATTTTCATGTGAGCAGTTCACATAATTTTCACCATGTGAGCGATTACACAATCTTCACTGTGTGAGCATTCACCGATTTTCTATTGTGTGAGCATACACTATTAAATCATGAAAATCCACATAAAACATTTTTTCATCACAAATAATGGTTTGCTTTCAACAATTGCTCAAAATCAAAATTTAGTTTTGCCAAAAATTTTAATCATGAGTAACTCACGTATTTCTTTTAATTTTTTTTTACGTGAGCGAATTTCAAAAAAAAAAATCGCTCAAACCAGCGTTTGTCAATCAAACGAGGGTCTTTTGTATTTTCTTAAAAGTCCGGATATTCAAAGTAAAATTTTGTTTTCGTGGAAGCCCATAGACAAAAAATTTATTCACTGCAGCAAATCTTGTTTATTAAAAAATTATGTCTTTCTCTCATGTTAGGGATTATTGTTCGTTTCTTAAACTAACGGACGGACAGACGTTCGTTTCCTAAACCAAGCTTATGAAAATTTACGTATGCATAAATACCCATATGGAATTTTACGAACAAAGCATGAACTTCAAAAAAAAAAAAAAAAAACTTACCTTGACGGTACCGGAGGTCGCCAAAAATCGGTCGACGGCAGTCGGTGATGGTGGAGCTCCGACGTACAATTTTTTTTACTGCTCGAACGTAAGAGAGAGGCATGGTCTGTCACACAAAAGGAAAAATAATTAAAAAAATTTAGGGTTTCTTCCCTTTTATATCAATTTTATTTCCAAAAACCTAATAAAACAGGGATTTCCTTTTTGGGCTCGGACCCGTAAACGCTAAACCGATCAAAACTAGACGTCTGACCGTACAAATCAGCAGTGTCTCGTCTCTTCGTGCTCACGGGATGACACTCTATCATATTTCCAGAGTCCTTATCTGGGAATTTGCTCGTACATGACATCATTAGAGAAAATCGGGGATTCTGAAAATGCCTTTGTACGACTAAGTTCGACTACTTATCTCGTCTACTGGAAAATCACCATCTAGTGCTTACTGCGGAACATGATTGTCCCTCACTAAGCAGGGGATTTAATGTTGATGGTGGATTTTCGGCAAGGACTAAAATTATAAAATCATGATACTGCGTGTTTCTGACCCGGCTTCATGAATGTATGTAACGATTCATATTTTATGATCCGTGAACCGTTTCACAATCTCTGACTGAGCGCACATTCCTCTCAGAACTATGATGAATATGTTTCTCGAAAGGCCTCCCAGCCGAGCGTTCGATGCTTCACACATTTCATCATCACCTCTACATAGAATCAAAATGATTGGGAGGCTCCTAGACATAATGTTTGTTAGAGAGCTTAACACCTTCAAGAGTCACGCCGTCCCTGACTACGTAGAGAGACCGTGTATAAAATCTCTTAATGATTGGGTGGTTCCTAGACATAATGTTTGTTAGAGAGCTTAACGCCTTCAGGACGTCACACTGTTCGTTGTTCCCTGACTATACACCCCCAGAACGAATATGATGCTTCGTCTATCTCATATCTCGATTCTGCAAATAGATTAATTATAGCGTGTCATTGATTAACTGAATTCCTAGAAAATAATCTATTATATCTCATTACTCCGTTTCATGACTGATCCTCAGCTGGATTCCATGGATTAGTAATAGATACTCAAATCATTTTATTACTCCGTTTCATGAATCATCCTCAGCTGAATTTCATGAATTAGTAATAAATATTCAACAATCGGGCATCCGGACCATCACCGAGTAAGCCCCGAAGAAATGGTGCAAGTGTACTTGACAATAATGCACGAACGAGCACCCAAACGCACGAACGAGCATTCTAAAATATGGACGAACGAGCAACTTATGAAGGAAAATAATATTAAATAAAATAAGCAAGAGGCGTGGGACCGGGCCAACCGGCCAGCAGGCCATGCCGCCGTGGCCAGTCCCCTCCCCCGTTATTTTATTTTACTTTAATTTATTATTTCCCTTATCTCATGAAGATTCCTTGATTTGAGCAAACTCCCTCGTTTGAGTGAAACTATTTTTCTCCATACTTTCCATCAAACGATGAAAAAATAGTAAAAATAGGGAAAGGTGTCACGGGACCGGGCCACCTAGCCGGACGGCCATGCCCTAGTCATGGCCGGTCCCACATCTTGCAATCCCTTATTTTCTCATATTATTATTTTCTTCATCTCATGGAACTCCGTCGTTTGAGCGAAAACCCTACTTTTTCAATATTTTCTCAAATATTGCTCAAACCCTGGAAAAGCCAAAAGGACAAACGGTCACTTGAACGACTAGGATACTCACGTCAAATATTAAAATGTTATTATTTTAAGATTCTCAAAATATTGGTCGCGCGAGCAAAGTTCTACTCGCTCATTCGAGCAAAATCGGGAGTTTCAGTCAAGATCAAACTCTTCTGAAAATCCAAAATATTGCTCAAACGCGCACCAAAAAATACCAAAACTCTCATGACTGAGACATAGACGTCATGGTGATACGGGCATGCTACCTTGACCGACCAAGGCCGGCCCTAAGGCTTGCAAGGAGCCAGTCCCACACATCTTCATAATTTTGACCTAATTTGCTCTCAATTGTTCATATTGGGTCCAAACTCTCTCCAACCAACTTGGGACTCGCTCAACTGACCGTCAGCCGGTCCCACTACCACCAAAGGCCGGTCCCATGATTCCTTGGTCGTTCCCTCATCTCTCCATAACTAAGTTTTACTACCTAACGCTCACACGAGCACTATTTTAAACCGACATTTGAGCATCCTTTCATCAACTGGTCAACAAAGGACTCTGGTGCATGCTCACTCGAGCACTTGGGAACTACATAGTCGACCATCATTCCGTGTAGCCGGTCCCTCCTTCACTCAGTGATTTATTTTCAGTAAATCATCGATTGACCAGCAATGGATCAAAATTAGGGTTTCAAACAAATGCTCTGCAAATCATAATTGTGAGCGAGTTCAAACACTAATAATCTTATGATGATCTAGCAATCAACATCCATATTAATTATATAATATTTGGTCCAGCTACCAATACTTTAATTAATATTTTATTTGGTCATGCTACTAGTAATTTATCGAATGAGCAATACTTGCTCAGATGCTCGAATATTGATTCAACTATCAATATTCAGTAATTCATCGAATGAGCAATACTTGCTCAGATGCTCGAATATTGATTCAACTATGAATTTTCAGTAATTTATCGAATGAGCAATACTTGCTCAGTTGTTCGAATATTGATCCAACTATCAATATTCAACAATTCATCATACGAGCAATATTTGCTCAGAATATCAATAGTCATTATGTTGACTCAACTCTCAACATCATTCATTCGAGAACTGTACGTCCCGGCAGACATGTTCAATTCATGAATCCTAGAGCATTCAGCAATCATGCTTGACTGAACAATACTTAGACTCGTCGTCTAATCAAGTCAACGACTGACTAATCAAATACATGTCTGCTTTGCAGACTCCGCGATCGTGAGACATCAATCATGTCACATGGGGGATATTAATTAGGGTTTTGGTCTGGTGACCTGCAACACGTGTGTTCATCCACTATGAAAAATGTGAGTAAGTCGTGCAAACAGTTGAGGGATTTAGCAAAGTAGTGGGTAGACAATCAACCAAGTCTCTGCACGACCTGGAACTGGTTAAACTACGATTTCCCACTTTCCCACTCTTTCACTCGAGCAAACGTCACACTTATTGGAGATCAATGGGTATACTATTCTGGCAATATAAATAAGTCTCTGAATCCATGATTTAAAAACAAGACAACGTTCGTCAAAAACAAAAGAATTTTGATCCCAGTAATCACTCTCAAGAATTCAACCAATCAACCAGAACTTATTTGAACTCAACAGTTCATAGAAAATTTGTAAAAACCTTGAACACATTCACAATATCCTTGATCATCATTGATCTCGCACACTTCTCAGCTTCACTCCTACAGATCAACCATCTTCCCTCTTTGTGACCGAATTGACTACGGAACGACCATTGTCTTGGTTTAGGCCGGAGTCCTACAGAATGATCTCTCGAACTCAAAGGACTCACGTGCAGTACATCTGTTTGAGGATAGGCAGTTTTCTCGGTTGAGGAGTCTCTGTCCACACGGTCGTCTCTTCATTCCCTAAAATACCAGCAAATCGTTTTTCCCCATCTACACTCGTACCTAAATTAAGTCACATTTCATTTGTGTATAACAAGCTAAGTTTGATATAACGGTTTAAATATATTAGCTTGACTCTAATCAAGTTTTCATGTAACGGTGAATATTGAATGCTTTGTTACCAAGGTAGCATTGATTGACCCTGATTGAAAGACTATATAAGGGAGAACTCTAGCAACTGAAAAACCTAATCCCCACACCTCATGCGCGATACTAGTTGTGACTAGAGTCGATTCTCCTTTAACCTAGGTTTTTCCTAAAACCATTATAGGTTAACGACTTCAAGAATTCATTGGGATTCTGAATCCAAACCCAACTAGTTTCTCTGTAGTTGTGTGTTCTGATCTTACTTTGTTCTATAGTATTCACTACTATCTTCTCTAATATTTTCTCCAGATTTAATCTCCGATAGGTAAAATAAAAAGTAGTCACAAACATCTTCGTCTCATCATTTGTGATTCCACAATATCTTGTTTCGCTACAATAGGATTAAGATTATTGTGAGGTGATCGATATTACTAGGACGTTCTTCGGGAATATAAGTCTGGTGTATCCACTGGTTCATGTTCACTTTGATTTATCAAAATACGGAACAAAAACTCGTAGGTATTTCTGTGGGAGACAGATTTATCTATTCAATAGAATTTTCTGTGTGAGACAAATTTGTTTATCGCAACTCTTAGTTGTGGGTGAGATCAGCTAAGGGAATCAAGTGCGCAGAATCCCGCGTGGTTCAAGAGGCGTTAGGAACGCGACTGTATCTTAATCACTGGGAGATTGGTTAGGGATCTACTACATTCCAGTTCTAAGTTAACTTGTAGTAGGCTAGAGTCTGTAGCGGCTTAATACGGTGTGATGTTCAAATCTGGACTAGGTCCCGGGGTTTTTCTGCATTTGCGGTTTCCTCGTTAACAAAATTTCTGGTATCTGTGTTATTTCTTTTCTGCATTATATTTTTATATAATTGAAATATCACAGGTCAGGCGTAGTTTAATCAATTGGTGAATCCAACCTTTGGTTGTTGATTGAAATTGATTGACGCTTGGATATTGGTCTTTGGTACTATCCAAGTTATTTCTCATATTAATCCAACTCACAGATTTCTATCTGTTCGATTGCAGATTGATTTGAAAAATTGAGATATAACTCTTGGATGTATTTTCCTTGATTGAGTCTGACTGTCTAGTTGATTCTCTTGGAAATATATTGGAGTTAGTCCGTACAGATTTCCTAAACGAAATATTGGGTTTGGTTGTTAGACCTCCACCTTTTTAGCTCTTATGTTTAATCTAATAAACTCCTTTGTCTGGTTAAATCAATCTAAGTATTGGTTTCCGAAATAATCAATTTATAGATTTGCAATCAATTAGTATAGATCTCAAAGAGAAACTATAAAGTGATGTTGATCTCACGCAACTAATCAATCAATTCTATCAAAGATAAACCGATTCTAGTTGGATCCCAGTCGATCAAGGTTCGTGCACTAAATCCACAAGATCCAAAAACTAATAAGAATTCTTCTTTGTCTTCAAATCTTCCATTGCCTTCAAAAACCTACACAACAACACTTGAATCCTCTTGTGATCAATCACACACAAAACAGAGTCTGTTAACAATGGATTATCACAAGATGTCACTAGATCTAACAACAGTTCTAAAGATACCGTCAATATTTTGATCTAATCTGAGTGAATCTTATATCAAAAGAGAAGATTCTCAAGAATAAACAAACTAGGTGCAATCGAAAATCAAATCAATAATCGAAAACTAATAACACTGCCATTATCTAGCTTCCCACCAACGGTACTCGTAGAGCTTCTCTTGATCCCACAGAAGTCTTTAAACGAGCGGTCGTAAGAGATTTCACCTAATTAGGATACTTTCCTCTCCGAATAGACAGCTCCTCCAGAAACAACAAGAAATTAAGTTTGCCTGGCTCTTAGGATAGTTTGCTAGAAATGCAAACTTAGGTATTTGTAGACCAAGGTTTTTTGGACACCAAGGAATTTCCAAAACCGAAATTATTCTTAAGATATGCAATGAATGCCCAAATTCGGTTTTCCTAATTCCAATAAATGTAGTCAAATATTTCTGAAATCTCTCATAGAAAATCTCCAATTAGTAAGTGCACATTACTACTTTTTATTCTCCAGATCTATGCATTGATTTCTGGTAATTAAAGCACATAAAACCAAAAACCTTAATTATAAGATTCTCAATTTATTTCGAGACATGATCACCTTGAGCATCAAGGAATATCTTTGAACAATAATTGATAAGAGTTATGTACATGTTCAAATATGTCGACATCATGAAGCTTCTCATCTTGGTAAACCGTTAAACTCTAATTCACACACAACATGAAGAAATATGTGAACCATGGTTTTAGGACATAAACCTACTATACCATCACTCCAAAGAATGTTGTGATCAGATATAATAAGATTCCCAAAATTGGTTGTAATCGGTTATGATACCAGTTACATCTTGCTTCTCGAAGCCATCATGTGATCGGTTACACTTGTTTCCCAAGGTAACTATGTGACTGGTTACACTTTGCTTTCAAAGGTTATCATGTGACCGATTACCACGAACCTCCAATACATCATATGACCGGTTATACTTCGATCTCCAAAGTGTTTATGTGACCGGTTACATCTAGCATCCCGACATAGCATGTGATCGGTTACACTAAGTGACCGATTCTAACTAGCTACTCATTATAGGCCGTGACCGATTATACCTCAAGTCTTAACATAGTCAAGATAGTTTCTACGACTGTCAAATCCATCGGTCACCGCAAAATATATTAAAAGAATAACAAGACCAATCATGATTTCCTTTTCGATTATGAAAACGAGTTCATACATCTACTTCCTTAAACTAATGTAAAGATACATAGTTTTCTAGGATGAAATCATACCTATACGATGCACACGTAATCAACTAAATATATACAATAAATTATGTCGATGTTGTCTTTACGAAGTTCCAAAAGATAAGCTTTTATATTACGTACTATGCTTCCTTGATAATTTGATCATACTATTATGACCAAGTCTCATAACTAGAGTATTACATACAATATATACAGCTTCGCATGTTATGTTTTCAATATAGCATAAATTGAAAGATATGTTAGGAATTGAAACAAGATCAAGTCAATATTTCTAACCTCAGGTGGAAGGATGATGTCGTCGTTGTAGTCGTTACTTCTTTCCATTCTTCAGGTCTTCGGAGTAATACTTGTATGTCTCAACACTCCTAGACTTTCTAGTCTAACCTAAACGAAGTTGACTCTAGTATTTAATCAAACGACTATAGATGAGTTTTGATACTAAAATATGACAACCAACCTTGACATCCCAACGCTTGGTGAGTTCGACCGAGCTATGCTCTAACAACATTCAAGTATGAAATCTGATAGTAGGCTAGTGCATGTAGTTACTTAATACAGTCCGATGTTCAAATCTGGACGAGGTCCTATGGTTTTTTAGCGGTTGTGATTAATAAAAATTCTGGTGTCTTGTATTTTTCCTTGTCCACATTATATTGTGTTTATTTATAATAAGATTACACAAGTGGTAAGTATTCAAACTAGTAGATGTATCTATATTAATTGTGATCAATCACAAAACTCGTTCTTGTAGAATTCGTATCTTATAAGATAGATAACAAGTTTTGTACTTGGCAGAATTCTGATTTGATTATTTGGATAAAATTGGGTTGATCTTGGATTATTAATTATTGAGATCGTCCAAGTACTCTTCTTAAAAATCAGGTTCATCAACTCTTGGGTCTTAACTCTATGATTGAGAAGAGACAGAGATATAAACTATATATACATATTGTCAAGGATCATTGAGTTGGTCTACTTGCAATTGCATTAGGTTTTGTCCATACAGGTTCTTGAACGAAAATGTTGGTGGTGCGCTACCCTCTCCTTTCCAAGATTTATATTTCTCATTCATACTGGTGACCGAGAAATCATAGTTTTCTCAGTCATGTATCCCATTAAGAAATTTCTGAAGTTCTGAATTTGAGTTTTTTCCTTTATTACCTTAGGTGGCTTACATCAGTTCTTGTACCTATAATGATGAACTATGTCTTCACTATTTCATCTAATTATGCATGCTTATTATCAGAGCATCAAGTGTGCCTTTAATTTCAGAACATTTGTTAGTTCTAATGGTGATTCTTTTGAGGCTTCAACAATTACAAGTAGTATTGTTCTTTTTCCCAACGCATGATGGGTTCAACCAACCAATGCTCTAACAAATGTCGTAACTATAAGTATTATAATTCACGTGCTTGTGCTTATTAGTGTATGTCGTCGATCGATCCATAACCAACATACTTGAGATTCTATTGTACTTTAATTTCAAAATTATGGGTTCATTCTTCTGAAAGGACATATAGGTTTATAACATATTAAGGAATGCCATGATATGATGAAATATTTTAAAATTATGGCGCGACTATTGTGGACCCTATGGAAGAATGCTTTAAGACTTAGCTTTGAATTATTATCAACACTGTAAGTTCTTTTTTTTCATTTGATTAGATTCGCAATCCACGTTACAACATATCGCATCTAACCATTTCAAAAGCATATCCAAAATCCTAATAGATGGTTGGATCATATTTTAAGGCAAGAAGCTTTCTAATATTGACATAACCTAATAGGGGTCATAAGATGACTACATAAAAACATTGCCTTCCAAACCCAAACCATATTTTACAAACAGCTCACAACACAAACACGACCAATACAATATGCCTAATTATCAGGCTCATACCAAAAAAGGATGAACTCCAACCCCGCCCCAATGTCAAAAATAACATTGATGACTTATTTGCAAGGGAAATACAAACCGGGGACTTGGTCTAATACTCAAGAATTCAACAAGACTGTGCAAGTTTGTCAAGTGCAACTCCAAGACCTCTGATCAAAATGATCATGAAAGTGGAATACATGACAATATTAAAACCAATCAGCTAGGCAGAAAATATGCACTTATGGAATATTATTTTAGATCCAGACACTGCAGATGTCCTCAACTTCGTGAAATCTATTTACTTTCATGGTAGAATCAAATCTCATTAAAGATACCATAAGTAAAGTTGTATTTTATGGTGATTGAGATGTCATTTAATACAAGTAATAATAAAACCCAGTTAAAGTACACCATGAATGATAATAATTTTTGGAAGTAAAATAATATTAAAATATTTTTATTAGGTATGCTAGGAAGATTAAGACATGTAAATAGTTGTATGCTAACTTTCCCGGCTTAGTTGAGATAAAGTCAACTAAGAAATTATGAATGATATTTAATAACAAAACGTATATATTATGAATGTTATTCTCAACAGTACTAATAAATTGTTGATAAATTTAAAAAATACGTGCACTAAAAATTTAGGCACTTATAGTAGACATTTGCATTGAAATAGTATATGATATATGCATGTGACGTCATCAATGTGTCTGACGTGGAGATACACGCATCCAGTGTAGGACGCGAGTCCGACGCTGACATGTGACCATTTCTACCAACTTTTATATCAATCGTTAATTTTCAAAATGACAAGTAACTGTATTCTACATCATGTTCATTTTTGGTAGAAAGGTAAAATACTTCCATTTGCAGAAACAATATATGTGATATTATTCCATTTGTAGTATGGTGAGTTGTCTGCATCGAGAGAAGCGTAAGAGTTTTTAATGGGAAGTACAAAACACTAGAGGATCTGATTAACAATGTCAGGATTTTCATTTACAACTGGTATGTAGGTACAAACTTCTTTCAGGATATATCTCTGCACACAAATCTGTACAATTAAGGATTTGCAGAAACAATATATGAGATATTATTCCACTTGTAGTGTGATGGGTTGTCTACATCGAGAGAAGCGCAAGAGTTTTTAATGGGAAGTACAAAACACTAGAGGATCTGATACAATATCAAGATTTCCATTTACAACTGGTGTATAGTTACAAACATTTTTCAGGATATATCTCTGCACACAAATCCGTACAACGGGATGCTATTATTAATTTTGTTTTACTTTATTTCATAAAAGCTATATTATAATTGAGTTTTTTTTTTTTTGTTGTACCTTTTCATCTATCCTTTATCAAGTTGGTAAGGATTGATTTTTTCTTGATATATTTTGCCCTTTCTAAGCCAAAAGAAAAAAAAGAAAAATGTTGGCATTGACATCTTTTAACCGGGTACATCTCAACTTGGATGGGCCAGAGTATGGGCTCATTGTTTCGTAGCATTTTCGATCCATTTAAGGTGCCCATTGATTCTTTTTCTTTTTCTGCAATTTTTGTTCTTTCTTTTTTTTCATTTTTCTCTTTCCATTATTGCCTCTTTTAGCTCTCGTTCTAGTCTTCTTTAACAGCCGGAGAGAAGAGGCCGCAGAAGAAAAGAAGAAAAAAACAAAGAAATATTGCGGAATAATGTCTAGACAAGCATCAAAGTTAGTCGGATCTTTGGTTTCAAGACTAAACTCCACAAAATCAGTGTTCTCCCCATCATCATCATCTTCTTGTACATCTCAACTACGCCATTTTGGTACCACACCTCCATCTCCTGCTGTCTTCGTTGATAAGAATACTAGGGTTATATGTCAAGGTATTACTGGAAAGAATGGTACCTTTCACACTGAACAAGCCATCGAATATGGCACTAAAATGGTAATATATCTTTGCTTTTTTTTAGAGTTTTTCAGCGTTTTCTGGTTTCAGATGATGTGTTTTAGGTTATGTTAGATCTGATGACATGTGTTTTTGTTCTTTATTATGGTTTTGATCATTTTTAGGAGTTTATTGATTTGCAAGTTTTGTGGTTAATAGATTTGAGTCATTTGACCTATTACGAAATTGGGTTTAGGTTTTAATATGTGTTTTTTTCTTCTTCCAATCTTACGCTGCTGATGGGTTTGTGGATCTGGATGTTTTTCTGTTCTGTAGTTTCTGACAGTTTAATTTGCATCATACAGCTGTTTGAGTGCATCTCTTAGTTCCTCGTTATGTCCATATCTAGGTCTCAAAAGAGACAAAAAAATAAATGAATTGGGTGCCTCGTTATGTCCATCTAGCTGTTCTATTTTGAAGTTATAATCCGATAGAACTAAGCACACATTATTCATTAGGTTATTGGATCTGTTGGCGTGTGTGTCACTAGTTGTTGAACATGTAACCAAACCCTTCCTGGGTGTTGTCTTTTGAACCGTGCCTATATGTATTTCTTGCATCAGTAGGGAGGGGAATCCGTATTGAAAATAAGGCAGTGGCGTTAGATTATTTTTGCAAGTGGAGGGGATAATGGAAATGATCTTCTTGTTTAAGGGCTGACACTAGAGTTCTCTGGTAAACACCTCTAGGATAGAAAAATCTAGAGTTCTTCTGTTGTGATCAACTTTGTTGAAATGTGGAAGAAGAGAAAGAGGTACAGACACAGTAGAAAGTAGCGTGGGTAGTATAACAAATACGATAGAAACTCTAAAAAAGAAAAGTAAATCTATTTGTATAGCTGTCGAGACCTTAGCGCAAGTATGTTTGCAGGGTTACAGGTTACCAGTATTATCACTATTCTAGGGTAATATGGAAAAGGATGGGCAGTATGATACATAAACAATGCTTTTTATGTTTACGTTTAGGTATTGTTGCAGACAATCCTGTAACTCGGGCGGCATTGATTTTTTTTTTTTTGTAAGAACAAGGTAATCATGAGACCAAGGTTGTTCAATGTCCACGGGCCATAGGTAAAGGTCTGTACATTATGCAGCTTGAACATGTTTTAGGGAATCATGAGAAATGATATGTGCAGGGATACTGCTGATTTGCCTAGTTCTTTTACTTTGGTGGATGAGAAAATGAAAGTATATGGATATCGATATGATGTTTGTACTTGTATATTGTTGTGAAACTACTATTTTGCGTACTGAAACAAGTTAAAAGGAATTCTTAAATCTTATTAAGCTGGCTGAGAAACTTATTAATTGATAAGCAATTCAGAGAAATATGGGTTCCTAAAGTACTGATGTTCCAGTGCATTCCTTTATTTATGATACTTGAACATAATTGAGAATCTCATCATTCAAGAAAAATGTGGTTCCAACTTCCAAATACCTTTTAACTTTGTGTTGGGGAAAGAATTAATTTACTCATATAGTTCACTGACTTCACCTTCTTATCTGTTAAAATAGGTTGGTGGGGTGACACCAAAGAAAGGTGGAACAGAGCACTTGGGTCTTCCTGTTTTCAACTCAGTAGCAGAAGCAAAAGCAGAAACAAAGGCTAATGCTACTGTCATATATGTCCCACCACCATTTGCAGCTGCTGCTATAATGGAAGCGATGGAAGCTGAGTTGGATCTTGTGGTCTGTATCACAGAAGGAATTCCTCAGCATGACATGGTAAACTTTTTGTTGCTGCTTTTGCCTGGTTTCCTCTTGATTATCATATTTTGTTTCATACCAGACCCTTTATTTTGGTTTTACGATACATGATGATGTTGAATATCTAATATTTCGCCATCTTGCATGACCTATATGGTTACTCTTTTTAACTGGTTGGCAGAAAGTGATTCCTATGTCAATAGCACGGGAAATATTTGCAACTTAGTTGAATTGATGCAGATTTGGTTCTTATTCAAATGCTGTAACAGATTAAGACTTTTTCTGTTAATTGTAAACTAGTTGCACTAAACATTGTTAGGGAAACACTATTTTCCATGTACATCTCCATTGACCAAATTTAGGAATGCAGAAATCTCATCTATAAAAAGAATAAAATGTTAAGAGTAAAATTCATCATATTTATCCTCTCAACGACCTAGGAATAAATCTTTAAGGTAATGTTCTGTTTTATGGTTAAAGGTTCTGTCATGCAAAATGCTTAAACATGTATTGTGTATTTTCAAGAGTCAAAGACATATTATGGATATGTGACTGCCGTCGTGAATATATACATACTAATACCGTAGCTGCTAATTAGTGTTTTCTTTTCTTTTCTGTTTTCTTTTCTTCTTTCATTGTTCCAGAATTTCATCTACTTTACTAACTAACGTTGGAGCAAATATTTACAATTTTAGGTTAAGGTGAAAGCTGCTCTGCTCAGGCAATCTAAAACTCGTCTGATTGGACCCAACTGTCCTGGTATTATTAAGCCAGGAGAATGTAAAATTGGTATTATGCCTGGGTACATTCACAAGCCAGGGCGTATAGGAATTGTTTCTCGATCTGGTACTTTGACATATGAAGCAGTAAGATTCCATCGTTGGATTTGAGACCAACCTCTCTATGGTTAATTTTTTTTTTTTAAATTTTTGATGCTATATTGTTCAATCTAGACCATTCAAATAATGAAAATGCTCACCCTCGTATGTTCTTATGGTGTCCCATTTATCTAAAGGAGGGCATTATGATTTGTATTTTGAATATATGTTTCTATTTAATCCGCAGGTTTTCCAAACAACTGCTGTTGGCTTAGGGCAGTCAACTTGTGTTGGTATAGGTGGTGATCCTTTCAATGGGACAAACTTTGTGGATTGTATGCAGAAGTTCCTTGCTGATCCTCAGACAGAAGGTAGGTTTGGTTTCAGTTACGTAAATATACTTCATATGTGATTGTGATGCTACCATACAAACAAAATTTGACCGGGATATCCTGTAATCAATTTGCACACAATTCTGTCGTACCAATTCATTTGCAATATGCCTTTGGAGTACAAAGCTAAATCTACCTTCAAAAGCATCTTACTAGTAATTTACTGAGTTTTTTCATCAAAATGGAAGGAGACGTTTGGCTTCACCGCTTCCTAGCTGCATGTGCTACACTGTCCTTTTTAACAGTATACCAAACTCCAGAAGAGTTGATGAAATGTCTGTTTTGGAAGTGGTTAATCATTTGTGAGAATCTTTCTCATGCCTGGACATTTTTATTCCAGGGATTGTTCTTATTGGAGAGATCGGAGGAACTGCAGAGGAGGATGCTGCTGCTTTAATCAAGGTATATTGAAATATAAATTTGTGGAGTATCTGTTGTATAAAAAGGGCAATTAAGAAGAATCTTATGGGTTGCAAACTTGCCCTTGGACCTAAATTAGTATTCAGACCAGTTTTTTATTATATTTTTTTGAGTTTGTTGACAAATGCAATCCTATTCAGAACACGTGTAATATAGTATATCCTAATTGATAGTTCATTTTGATAGTACCCGGAGGTTGTTGCTTCATTTTTATTGTTTAATTCATAAATTGTGTCATGTTGTTGAGTGGAACTGATTTGTGTTATCTATGATACAGGAAAGTGGAACTGAGAAGCCAATAGTAGCATTCATTGCCGGTCTTACAGCTCCACCCGGTCGTCGTATGGGTCATGCCGGAGGTATGCCTGTTAGCTATAGATGAATTTCATTAAAAACGATAAGCTTTAACATAATCATGCATTTTTCGAGTTTGCATTATACGACTCTGATTCTGAGCATATCATATATCGTGTTTCATTTGTTTCTGCAGCTTACTTAAGCTGTGAGGTTTCTCTGTTATTTGCCTTGTCATCCTAATTTTGTTGTTGTTGCAAATGCAGCTATTGTGTCAGGAGGAAAGGGTACTGCCCAGGACAAAATCAAGACCCTGAGGGCAGCTGGGGTTACCGTGGTCGAGTCTCCAGCTAAGATTGGTGTTGCCATGCTAGAATGTTTCAAGCAGCGAGGCCTCTTGAAGGATTAGGTTCTGCACCCAATCTCTTTTTTCTTGTTACTACGGGGTGTACGGATTTCACAGAATTCTGGAAGCAGTTTTTGTTTTCTGAATTTGCTTTGTCAATAATTGGAGTTGGTTTTGTAAACACACCTAGCGACAGTCCTTCAATTGCAAGCCTGTTCTGGAGGAAATTATACCATTTTTCATTTTTAGTATAGATTGTTTTTCGAAATAGTACAACTCTGTTCAAGAGAGAAAAATTCTTGGTGCCCATGTAAGAATTGTTAAATTTCTACTTGCTGCACTTCTCATGAACATGAGGTCGCTACTCATGTTATTTCAATTACATTTAAGCACCCGTACCACAGCAGTCTGGGATCTCCAAACATTGTCTCAATTTTCTTGAGAAGAGATATAATGAAACTAGAGGCTTTTGCCTTGAAAATTCAAAGCTTCTGTTAGTGGTTGTCATGGTATCTTAATACAATCCGAGGTAGTAAATATATTTTGTACCATTTTCGTAATTTTCGCATAGGATATTCTTTAATTTCTTTTCATTTTTTTTTTTTTGTGATTGTAAAGAAAGATATTTTTCATGCACCAACGATCAAGGTTTACTCAACCTCCAAAAATATCTTCTCTCTAGTCTTGATGTACAAAAGTCCATCTTTCACTCTGTATTTCTTATCCTGCAAACAAAAATGCCTGGTACAAGTCTCCTCTGTTACACTCCTACATCATCAACTATATTCAGAAGACCATCAAATTCAAATGAGTTTCATACCTATTCTCCTACAACAACAACAAGGAAATTCAAATTCAATACCTTGAAATGTAAATCATCATCATCTTCTTTGGTTACAGATTTTGATTTGTATGATCTTCTAGGTATTGACAGTTCTTCAGATCATTCGCAAATCAAGATAGCTTACCGGTCGCTCCAGAAACGGTGCCATCCTGATATTGCTGGTCCTGCTGGCCATGACATGTCTATCATACTCAATGATGCATATTCCATTCTATCAGATCCTAATTTACGCCATGCTTATGATAAGGTCAGTATCTTTGGTTGCTAAAGCTCTCACAGCTTAAGTTGAGTGGAAGTGTCCAATAGGAGGAGTTGAGAGTAGTTTCCGTTAGGTGTCATGCCATTATTTCATTATTTTTTCTTTACTTGATTTATTTTGCAAAATGAATGCTTAAGCCATATTATTGTTGAACAGGAACATGCCAAAATCGAAGACTTCAAGGGATTTACAGGCAAACCAATCTACTCCACATGGTTTGGAACAGAGAGCGAAGAACGAGCTGTATTTGTTGATGAAGTAAAGTGTGTTGGTTGCTTAAAATGTGCATTGTTCGCCGAGAAAACGTTCGCTATTGAATCTGTTTATGGGCGAGCTAGAGTTGTTGCTCAGTGGGCGGATCCTGAAGATAGAATCCAAGATGCTATACAATCATGCCCAGTTGATTGCATTTCGTATGTTCTTGATCAATCTTATTCATTTACATAGTCCAAGGCTCTAAGCTACTAAGTGCACTAATGATACCTCATGGCTTTGTAATATCTAGTTGATCTCAAATTACTTGTATTGACTTTTCAGGATGGTAGAGAGGTCAGATTTAGCTGCGTTGGAGTTCTTAATGTCGAAACAGCCGCGTGCCACTGTAAGAATGAGCACAGGCAATTCAGTTGGAGCTCGTGTGTCAAATATATTTGTCGACATCAAGAAGTTCCAGTCCAGATTTGATGAAGCCAAGCATAAAGCCTCTGATAAAGTTTCCAAGGTAAAACTCAAAGCCAATATTAACATGAAGCAAGAGCAATTACAATAGAATGACTAAAACACCTCATATTTTTCTGTTAAGCAGGAATCAGATTTACAAAGAGAAGCAAGAATAACCGCTTTCCAAGCCATTAGATCAATATCAAATTGGTTATACTGGCAATCGCCGAAAACTCAAACAAACACGCCAGGGCTTCGCCAGACTCTGATGCTGATAGCTGGGAAAACAACTCAACCAGACACTAACAAGCTCCGGGATGCAGCAGAAGCTAGGCGAAAGGCAAGAGATTATGCAAGTCCCACAATCAGAATGCGGACCAACCCCAGCCTAAATGATGATTATTGGACCCCATCGCCCTTAACTCTACCAACAAGTTCTACCTCTGCTACAGCATCAGAGTCAAAAGCAGAATCTAGTTCAGTAAATGCTGATCAATCTAAGGCGACAGAGGAGCTTAATGATCGCACCGTTAGCTGGAAAATCCGTGGCCGTCCTCGGAACCCAATCAAATTGGCTTTTCCAATTGGGACTGCGGCAATTGCCGCCATTGTTATACGGTTACGTGTTGGAGAGAGCTCCATTGGTAGTGTGACTGAACATATGGGTGGGTCTATGATATTAGATGTTGTCAATAGTTCTTGGCTACAAGTGATATTGGCTGGCGTTACTTGGTATTTAATTGGAATGGCAATTGTAGAACTGGTAGACATTGCTAGAGGTAATAAAGGTTCAAGTTAAGGGATGTAAAGATTGGGCTGGGTGTTAGTTGTTAAAATACATGAGTAGTTAGCAATCTTTCTCTACTAGTATCTGTAGTGTACAAGATGTATCGAAAATCAATGTTTATTAGAAGTTACTCTAATGTAGGAGTGTCTCTCAGTGACCATTTTAAATGTAAAACATCTGCCCGAATGAGCAATGTTGGATTCAATCTTATTCTGAATTACAAAATACAGAATTGAAATGGGTAAATAGTGAATTCAACATTAAGCAAAGACAGAACCTTCCATGACAGTAACAGCTTTCCCTCGGATTTTCACTCTCTTGGTATTCTCGTCTAAATGGAGATCCAAAACTCCACCTCTTGGAGATGCCTGTATACGCACCATAGAATCCACTGTGAAGACAATCCGGAAGCACATTTCTAGAGAAAGAGAGCAATAGTAAAGAGAAGAAGATACCATGTAGGCAAGAAAATCAGATTTTCCCAACTTCTTACTCCAATATGGCGCCAAGGCACAGTGTGCACTCCCACAAACAGGATCCTGAAGGATTGCGTACCATAAGTCATTAAACAAGAAAACCAGATGTTGGCAATTTAACTTGAATAGGAACGTTCACACTGATTAAGTATAGTTTATACACAAATCTTGATTATTTCACCTCATTGATGCCCAGCTTTGGGCAGAAGAAGCGAGAAAAGAAATCGAATTCAGACCCATGAGGAGCACTTCCAGTTATGATGACTCCTGCAGCTGAGCACTTCAGCAGTTCATCAAACTGAGGCTCCAACTCAGCTACAATTTGTCCTGAAGCAAGCTCAACCTACAGAAATCAAATATAATCCATTTTCCACGGGTCAAAATCCATGCAAATGTGAAAGCTTTCTGTATGGAAAACCAAGAGGGGAGGAACTTACAATGATGAAGCCAGTAGTATTTGTTTTCTTTATGTTAATGATGGAAGCGCCATTCAGAGTTAGAGGAATTGAAGGGATATCAGTAGGATCACATTCAAGCACAGAGACTGCCGGGAAATCCAATTCAATGGAGAAGTTTTCTTTTGATGTACAATTAGAAACCTTCGGCCCGTTATGAATCTTTTTAGCAGTCAAAATTCCTGACAGTGTGAGGAACTCAATTACATTCGATTTTACCAAACCAGAACTGAAGAGAACATGTGCAGCTGCTAAAGTTGCATGACCACAAAGTTCAACCTGCAAACAGAAATGAGAATCATGAAAATGCAACATATTTGAGACCATAAACCAACCAATCAACTGCATAGGAACTTGATCCGGTGCAATAGTAAAATTCATCTAAACGAATCACAAACACCTTGCATACATTATGCTACGGGGATCTAATTAAAACTACAGAATATCAAGAAGTAGAAAGTAGAGATGAACCTCAGCAACAGGAGTAAACCACCTGAGATGGAATCTGGGGTTTGATTCATCTGTTTCTTGATCACTATCAGCATGGTTATTAATGCGAGTTAAGTAACAAGTTTCAGAGATGTTGAACTCCATTGCAACTGCTTGCAACCATTCTTCATCTCTTTCTTCTTCTAACAAACACACAGCTGCTGGGTTTCCCTTAAATGCTGTATCTGTGAATGCATCCACCTGACAACATTTTCAGACAACAAAACAAGTAAACAAAGAGAACCTGAGAAAGAAACAGAGTCGCAGAGAGTATAATGAAGTCTTACTACATAAAACTTAACAGGTTTTTTCTCCATTATCATCAGGATATTGATAATCAAACGATTGATTGCCTGTGTGCCTCTGGGTTGAGTTGCAACCAGTTTCGATGTGGAGTTGTTTGAATAATCAAACACATAGTTTCAACAATGGTCATCAAGACTGATGTGGGGTGGTGTTAGGTGAAGAGTGATGTAAGCAGTGAGCGTACTGAAAGTTAGCAGCCAATGGCAATTAATCATAGGCGACAAAAACTAAGAGTTGTAGACTTTGAATTTTTTATTAACAATGATGTGCTGCACTCAAAAAGTTCTTTGATGGCTTAACAACTCGACTGAAGATTCTTGCCTAGTCTTTTGTCTAGTCTAGACTAGAGTTTCCTGATTGTCCATATTATATAGTACTATTTGTTTCAGTGGTCTCGTGACCTTAGTTTGTGGTTGTAAAGCTTTGAAAGTCATGTGTATTTGGTGACTAATTGAGATTTTGTTTGATGAGAGAAAACAAACAAATGATCAGTGTTGATGCAAGAAAGATTCCTAATTAGTGAAGGAAATGTGATATGAAATTGAGACTATTAAGGTTGAACTAGGATAACTTTTTTCTTTTCTTTTGAAGCATGAATTTCATTAAATAACTAAGAGACATAATACCCCAACATTCATCATATATAATTTTAATAGTAAGCCAAGAGTCTGCAGCAACATGATATTGGATAAGGATAGCTATTTTCAGATCGTAGTTGCATAGAGGGAGAATGTTGGAGTCGAAGGTCAAAAGAACTTAGGTCAGTGCTTTCTATAAGAAAAGCTGAACGTTTGGTTGACACGGCAGTATCCACAAAAACTTAGTTGGTGTCCACAGAAACTTTATACATGATTAACAATGCAGTGCGATTCTTGTATAGTCATTGCACACAGAAAACCCATATGCGAAGAGCAATTCCTAAAAATATTTGTCAAACCACGTGGATGGAGAAATACGTTTCGCCACTATGCGGAGCTGATCCTGAATCTAAAAACGATCCCGTGAGAATTTGATCAAGAAAATATCAATAATTTTGTAACAATAAATAAATAAAAATTTATTATTATATATTTTACAAAAACAAATGATTTTTTCCCAATTCGATCGTAGTAATGATTTTTTATGAGCTACCAACGGTTCATATTGTTCTGAAATGCCTCAAAATGCAAAACATAAATCTCGGTTGAGAATGATCCCGTTTTAAGCCTTAATCCAACGTCCCTGGATCACCCCATTCAATTGTATTAATATCGCCGTTATTTCTCATTCACAGGTAACGTATGCTAATTAATCTCTTGCGTTTTCAATCCTCTTTGTATTAATTCCCAAATGGTGCCCTTTCTTCTGAAACTGAAGAGAACCAGACAGAAAAAAAAAGACGAATACAAATCGGTGCTCATCACTAAAATCAGTCAATGATGCCAAAACGCAATGTGGAGGCGTTTCTGTTTAGTCTTTACTTAAATGCGTTTGGACTTTCTTTTCATCAATGAACATACAAAAGACGGGTTAAAGGACAAAATGCCCCAAAATCGACCCCCCAGGTTTGAAAATGCCCCGGACGTTAGACAAGAAATCAAAATGCCCCAAAACCGTATCAAAATGTCCCATTCTGTTATGTTTTCCGTTTCAGAGCGTTAAGTGGTCAAATGGGTAAGCATGTGGCCCGCACGTGGAAATCGATTGACATTTATACCCTTCTGTTCACCAAGATGAAAATCTAGGGTCCCATTTTCGTCATTTACTGAGATTGCGACACGTGTCGATTACAAAAATGGACGGCGAGAGATTTTGGGTGTTATTATTCGATTTAGATGCCTTACGTACTCAAGCTTTAGTGTAGTAACACAGTTGAATTGCTATACTCTTTTGAGTATTGTTGTAGTTCTTCACTCGACATCGGACTCTTATACTTTTCTTCAACTTATTTTAGATCAGCTGATCATACTGTATGAAATAAGAAAAGATTCCCAGCAACAGCTTACTAATGTGTAGGGGTGTAAATAATACCCGAAAATACTCGTCCTGCCTGTATCCGCCCGAGCCCGCCTGTACCCGAAATAGCCCAAAACCTGTTATGCCCCCTCATGGGCCACCCGGCCTGGTTTGGATTAATTTATTAGGCGGTCTCGGGCTTTGCAATTAATTATGATGCGCGGACTGATACCCGGCCTGGTGCCCGGCCTGAAAACCTTCTATGTGCCATTAATCATTTAATATCCTCTTAAAAAGACTTAAAAGTTACCATTTTACAATTGTCAATTTTGTGTCAAGAAAAATTAAATATATACTTGTTTTTACTTATAATTAACTTTTTCAAAACATTAATGGTAATATATTTTCTTATTAGAAATTTTATTGTACTCTAATTAATTATTTATTGTAGGCTATAATTAAAAGTTTGTCATTGGAATTTAAATATAAAATAATACTATCACTTACGGTATGCAATGTTAGAAAGGAAATGAAATTATATTAAAATTAAATAAATTTAATTGCAAGCCTGGAAAAATAAATTTAATACCATTCATTTGAAAATTTGAACTTAACAATAAGAAAAAAAATTCAAAATAGTGGCCTATCCGGCCCGATCTGGCCTGCCCGTATAAAAAACGGGCTTCGGGCGGTCTTTGGGTAGCAAATTATCATCTTTTGCCCGGCCTGAATTTGTTTACGGGCTCATAAATATTAAGCCTGGCCTGCCCGACCTGTGTTAGTTTTTGGGCCGGGTGGCCTGACCTGCCCGAATTCACACCCCTACTAATGTGTGGTGATCAATCCATTGAGATGTTCGACTACATAAAACTGAGAAAATGTTCTTGGTTTGTATCTAAAACACTCTGTCATGCAAGCTTGATTTTGGATGTTTTCATCTGTTAGTTTTTCTTGATTTTTTTTTTTTAGTTGTGTCGCTCCGGCAGTTTTTCTAATAATTTTGGTGCAATGTTTTTCAGTTTATTGGTAGGGGACGTACCGAATAGAGCCAGCAATCATTTCCAGTGGTTAGTTTTTCTTGATTTTTTTTTAGTTTAGTTGTGCCGCTCCGGTAGTTTTTCTAATAATTTTGGTGTAATGTTTTCAGTTTATTGGTAGAGGACGTACTGAAAAGAGCCAGCAGTCATTTCCAGTGGTAAATGTCAATACAATTTCACTAGATTTGTACTGTTTTGGGATCTGATGGAGATCGATAAATGAATCGATTGTATGCTACAGTTTAGTTCAGCTATTCAAATACAACCAATGGGGAGCTTATCACGGAAATAGCACAAACCAGAAAGGAAAGAGATTGCTCGATTATTAACAATTAACAAGTTGCTTCATAGATGAGGCAGGAATTCTCTTTTTCCCATGATTTTGGGTCAGTGTAGTAATTTAGATTTGAACTTTTATAATTAGATTTGAACTTTTATAATAAGCAAGGGTGGACATTACCCACCATCGATCTCACATGATCTGTCTTTAGACACTTCACCGGTATTTCTTACGGGATTTTGTCCCCGATAGACTAGGCATTACGGGTTAAAAGGGTGTTTAGGAAACCATTATTTACTATAAAATAAAAAGAAAATTTTATTACCAAATATTATAAGGAAAATAAAGTTACAGTGTTATACGTGCTAATAATGTCCCATTTCGCAGTAACGTCAATCCAATTCCGGACCGTTACGGCCGGGTTATAATCTAGTCAACCAACATAAACGAATACATGAAGAAAATCTCGGAATAAAATATAACCAAAGGTAATATTACGATCATTGGACGACGTGTTTTTCGTCTTAAATAACAGAATCGTGCATTAAACCATCAACCGAAGATTTGTGGTCATTTTCTACAAATGAAAATAATAAGATTTTATAGTTTGAATGTACTCTATTATATTTTATATAATAATATTTAACAAAAATTAATAAGAATCTTAGCAAAATACGTTAGAGGTCATGGGTTCGAGAGCTTTCTAGCAAGGCTTTAAGCTCCTTCCAAGGTTTTCAAATTGCGAATCTTTTTTTTTTCTTTTGGATAGAAAAAGAAGTACACTAATTAAGCAACATAATACAAAAGGTCTACAATTTCATTTTTATCAAAAAATTAGATCTTTCTTTTTGCACTTTTTTGTTGCAAATGTTTTGACATGTGTTGTAGTCTTCTGATCCTTGCTTCTATAGTTAATGAGTTTGCAGCTGCATTGTGAACCCTGTTTATAAATCTTACCTTAGCTTGTGGTAATTTTCCTAAAGAAGATATAATTTCTTCAATGGTATTCTCTGCTGTCCAAGAAATATCAGATCCTTTTTTGTTGATGGAATCCGCTAGTACTTTACAATCTGTAACAATAAAAACGGTATAGAGAAGATTGTATTTTAGCCAAAATAACGCTTTTAGAAGAGCTTTTGATTATGCGTGCAAAGCCGAAGAAGCTCAATCCGAACCTACGGATAAATGCATAAAAGTTTCTTGGTCGGCCAAATACAGGATGAAAGCATATCCCATGGATAAGTTCTCTTTGTTGAAAGACGCATCTGTGAATATTATCCAATTCGCATTTAAGTTATTCCAATAATGTTTAGACGAACTCTTTTGCTGAATATCTTTATGTTTTTTTCTGGGTATTGTCTGGTGATGATTGGATGAATTTCTTGATTTGTTGAATCAGAGAATTTGGATCTGGAATGGTTTTCCTAAACACCACTTCACATCTAAATTTCCAAATAAACCATAGGATTGTTGCAATCTGTACACAATATTGCTCAAATCTTGGATCCCTTAGCCAACTTTCCACCCACTTGCTAACGGAGTCTGCGTTAATTTGTGAATTAACGACATCCATGGAGCAACCAAACCAAATCGATCTAGCAAAGTGACACTTCCTAAATAGATGATCTTCTGTTTCTGTCGCTTGATTATTACATAAAGGGCACTCGCCTGAGATTTCAGAGTTGTGAGATGCTAATCAGCTAGTGGTTGGGAGAGCTTTTTGAACTAGTTTCCAAATAAATAGTCTAATCCGCGGGATTGCTTGCAGCTTCCATAATTTATTCCAAGGAAAATCAATAATCTCTTCATTATCTGAATTTTGACTGATAAGGTAGTTATAGATGTTTTTAGCCGTGAAATTCCCAGATCTATGATGTTTCCATCTGATTCTGTCTTTCTTGTCCTTATTCGGAGTAATAGATAAAAAAAAATTCCCTTATTCCTGGCAAGAATAATTCATCTAGTTTCCCAGTGTCCCATGACCCTTCAGTACTTAGTATCTCTTGAACTTTTTGCGGTAATGAGTATACTCTGTCGCTTGGTTTATTTATTCAGTCTGTATTAGGTATCCAATTGTATTCCCAAATCTTCGTATTAGCTCCATTTTTCACTTGCCAGACAAAATTTCCTCTTATAATATTGAGACCTTTTGGAATGCTTGTCCAAATCCAAGAGAGTTCATAGTTTCTAGTTGGTTCGAAAGGGTTTGAACCTTGGTAATATTTTGCTTCTAGCAGTTTCACGCACAATTGATCTTTTTCTGTTATTACTCTGCTTTATAGCTTCGTTAGAAGGGCTATATTGAAATTATGGGGATTTTTTATTCCCATACCCCCCTGAGATTTTGGTTTACACATGCCTGACCACGCCTTTATATAACCACCTTTTCCTTTTGACTTATCTTTTTTCCACCAAAAATACCTTTGAATTTTGTCTAATTTATCTAGTGCCTCTTTAGGAAGAGCTAGCATTTTCATCTGATATGTCGGGTAAGCTTGGAGTATTGATTGAATTAGAACAGTCATGCCCGCTTGAGATAATAGCTTTGCTTTCCAACCTTGTAAGATATTATAATATCTTTGGAGAAGCGGTTCGAAATTCTCTTTTATGTTTCTATCAAAAAAGAGAGGAGTTCTGAGGTATCTGTCCTTTTCAGCCATCAGTGGAACTTTAAGAATTTTTGCTATTATTTTTCCATGTTTGGGATGAATTTTAGGGCTGAAATAGATACTTGATTTCTGTAGGTTTACCATTTGCCCCGTTATTTCCCCAAACTTAGACAATATATCCAATATATTTTTTTGCTTCCCCAAGGTCCGCTTTGGTGAATAGAAAACAGTCACCAGCGAAAAAAAAGTTGGGAGATAGTAGGGGCATGTTTAAAATTGTGAATCTTGACGTGACCGTCTTCTAAGATTTTAGAATCATGAATCATGGCGTGACTCGTTTTTCAAGTTACGCCGAAAAAGATAACGATTTGAAAATATAGTTAAAGAATTTTCTAGTTCTATCTGCTTAGAGCAAGTAGCTCAGTGGTTGAATATCTAGTCTTATATAGAGGATGATGGTCCGAGTAGTAATCAAATTAAGGATTTTTAAGAAAAATTAAAAACGAACAAGGGACTAAGCTCCAAATCGGCTAATCAACTCATAAACAATGAGATTGTACTGCCTCCAGATCGGCTCTGCCACTATTGTAAAGCATGGAAAAAAAATGAAAAAATTGCGAGTGACTATTTTTCCATAACTATTTTCACCTTGTATCATGTGTAAACCCCATTCATGCCCACATTTTAACTCACACAAATCAATGTTTATTTTCTAGCTATTTCGACAATATATTTTTCATTTCTCTCAATTTCACTCAATTTTGTTTCTACTCAATAAGGATCATAATTTTGATTCATCCGAGGAGGATATGAAAATGATTATAGCTAGGTATATTACATAGCAACTAAAGTGTTCGAAGATATTGCAACAACTAGATGCAGAGTCGAATGAGGTTAGAAAAAAGAGAAACACTATGTAGCAAGTATATAGACAAATAGTTTAGAGCTAAAATAAATCATTGACAGTATATGGACATTTCGGGGCTGAAAATTTTACCACCAAAAGCTAATTCAAGATTATTTCCTTCCTCGATGTGTATTCTGATCAAGATTTCCAACATCGATTATGTATAGTCTGCAACTTGATGATTAGGATTTCTGGGGAGCTTTGTTAGGTAGATCCTTTATTTAATAACTAAATGATTTAAGACATATCATTTTGGTCTAGTATTTTTATGAAAACCTAATCATGAAAATGTTAACCGAATACTTACGCAACATAATGTAAAGGGTATTTCAAAAATGTTGGGCAGTCTTAATTGCAAGTATTGGGTATGGTAGATGCTATACTGAATGACAAGGTCAGAATAAAGGTTATCATCCAAAATCAATTATAATTTTGGAAGCTACAGTTACTTATGATTGTGGGATAATATATATTATGACTGTCCGGATAATCAAATGGCATAAATGTTTTCATAAATCACAATTATCCGAAGATAAAATGTGGAACCATTCCTAATGTATTGTTGATGGATATAACTACACTTAAAAGTATTATCCGGCGGACGACATATATCCACAATGATCGACTTTAGTTCAAGTTTATAGTCAGACCGACGAAATGCATGATAAAAAGTTCTCTAACACCCAGTCAATGACATTGTTATAAAATGTGAAAGGTGGATTTGGAATTTTGAAAAAGAAGTTCGTCGTCATTTATGGCCTATATATATTATCATTTTGATCTAATAAAAATAAACAAGGTTATGCTTGAAAACGCAGAGGATACCAAATATACTCAACTTTTCGTTCCGCAACCTGTATAGACAAAAATAATACAATTTGTTAGAGCACTGCTCGGTCGAACTTGCAAGCGTTGCTATCTCAAGCTTGCTTGTCAATGTTAGTGATCAAATCTATAAGTCTTGATTTCTAGTCTACTTACAGTGATGTCTCGCACTAGGATACATTGTGTAGTTGAGCATTAGACTTCACGGCGTTCATCAATTGAAGACGAAGAACTACTAAGGAGAGATTGTGGAACTTCATCAACAAAAGGTATGTGGAGACTAAAACTCATCTATCAGTTGGAAAGTCTATTTCTACTTTATCTCATATATTGAGACAAAAGTCGTATTACTATATAGTTGTCGATTATACATATTTGAGATTTCTAGCTGAGATTAACTCGCTTACATATTTCTCGAAATATGTGTTGGTAAGCTTTCTCTTCAAACAAGTTCATCTTATATTCTTGACGAAAGTCAAAATATGATCATCTGAAAATCGCCGAGTAACATCTTACATGGTTTGCGTGATACAATCATTTGGTGTACACTTGGAATGTTTCATTATGATTATTTCAATAACTTGAAAATTGCTTTGATGCTAATAGTATGTGAAAACGGCTATTGTCATCCTCTAAGAAAGTTTCAATGATTGAAATAGAGTTTAGAACTATTGGATTATAAACATAGTGTGCATTCTTGCATGTATGTGATCCATGATCGGAACTAGAGTATGCATACCCGTATGCGTACTTGTAGTTGTGAAGTTCCATGTACCAAGTACATATACCGGTACGCATACTTGCGTAAGGTATAGGTCCAGGAATTTCTGTTGGGTTTTGGAAGTGTACTAAGGTATGCGTACCCGTACCGGCGAACCCAAACTCAGACCCGCTACTTAGGTATGCGTACCCGTATGCATATTTGAGTGGTTAAAGTTGTAGGATCAGAATCTCGCAACGATAATGTCTCAGCGAAATTATCAACAACACAACACAACAGCGTCGCAGAACAATTTCAGAAATGATACGATAAACGACGTCAGCTAGAATCACGAGAAAAATATGATAGTCCTGCGAAATTAACATTTGTAAGGTTGCGAGAATGTCTCAGACCATACCCGAAAATAAAGGACAGATTAGCTGTCATCCACTATGTATTTCCCTACAAATAGTCGTTCAAGTTGTAAAGAAAAGAGAGGAAGATCTTTTTGAGTAAGAAACAAGTAAATAGGAGAGAGAAAGTCTAGAGCAGAGGTCATTCTTGATTCCTTTATCTTTTCTTGTAAGAACATTCAAAGATTGATCAATAAAATTAAGAGTGTAAACCTAAAAATGAGTTGAGTAATAATGAAATCATATGAGGGGTGTAGTGTAGGATTTCCTGCAACTACAAAAGTTCTAAAATCGGTTGGTCATGAACTAATACATTATATATTAGGGAATGCATTCTTTGTAAACCATGGTTATAATGTTCATGAATTGATACGAGTGAATCGGACCAATTTTGCTTCAATTGTGTTCTTGTATACCCCTATGAGAATATAGCAATTGAACAACTCTTTAACTAGTTTCATTTGAGTCATTTGAACTAGTTATGATTAAGATGAATAAGGTTGATAAGAGAGTGTTCATATAGCTAACCTTGGTTAACTACTGTTGAGCCAACATGGTGCACACGTTTAGGTACAGTTACTCAAACCTAAATGAAGGTACATTTCATTTGTGTATAACAAGCTAAGTTCGATCTAACGATTGAAAGATATTAGCTTGAATCTAATAAGGTTTTCATCTAACATTGAATATTGTATGCTTTGTTACCAAGGTAACTTAGATTGCAAACCCTGATTTGAAAACTATATAAAGGAGAACTCTAGCAATTGGGAAACCTAATCCCCACATCTCCTGTGTGATACTAGTTGTATAAGCTAGATTCGATTCTCCCTTAACCTTAGGTTTTTCACGAAACCCTGTAGGTTAACGACTTAAAGACTTCATTGGGATTGTGAAGCCAGACCCAACTATTTTCTCTGTAGTTGCGTGTTCTGATCTTACTTCTTCTATCGTGATTGAGTATTATCTTTACTAAGATTTGCTTGATATTTATCTCTGATAGGTAAGATTAAAAGTAGTCACAAACATCTTCGTCTCATCGTTTGTGATTTCACAATATCTTGTTTCTCTACCATACGATTAAGATTATTATGAGGTGATTGTTCGGGAATATAAGTCCGGTTTATCAATTGGTTCCTATGCACCTTGATTTATCAAAAGACGGGACAAAACTCGTAGGTATTTCTGTGGGAGAAAGGTTTATCTATTCCAGTAGACTTTTCTGTGTGAGACATATTTGTTTATCAAGTCTTCGACTTTGGGTCGTAGCAACTCTTGGTTTTGGGTGAGATCAGCTTAGGGAATCAAGTGCGTAGTATCCTGCTAGGATCAGAGACGTAAGGAGCACGACTGTACCTTGAATCAGTGTGAGATTGTTTAGGATTAAACTACATTCCAGTACGAATTTCATTGGTAGTAGGCTAGTGTCTGTAGCGACTTAATACATTATGGTGTTCAAAGCTGGACTAGGTTCCGGGGCTTTTCTGCATTTGCGGTTTTCCTCGTTAACATAATTCTGGTGTCTGTGTTATTTCTTATCCGCATTATATTTTTTTATATAATTGAAATAGAACAGGTTGTGCGTTGAATCGATCAATTGGTAAATCTAACATTTGGTTGTTGATTGAAATTGATTGATCCTTGAACATTGGTCTTTGGTACCGTTCAAGTTACTTCTCTTATATTCAATCGGGCTCGCAAATTTCTACTTACTGATATGCGGATTGAATTGAGAGATAGAGATATAAAACTCTTTGATATACTTTTCTCTAGATTGAGTCTAACTGTCTAGTTGATTCTATTGAAAGTATATTGGAGTTTGTTTATTCAGATTGCCAAACGAAATATTGGATGTGGTTGTTAGACCCCCGCCTTTTCAATTGGTATCAGAGCAGGAAAACACATTTAAGACCTTATAAGTCTATGTTTGTAACGATATGAATATGGACAGAAGTGATATCTCCATAAACGTACCACCAGTCTTCGATGGCTCAAATTACTTATGGTGGAAAATTGTTATGCGTGCCTTTCTTCAAGCGCGTGATTTTCAATCATGGGTTTATGTAGTTAATGGATATAATCCTCCAGTTGTTGCAGAAGGCGATATAACTGTTCCAAAGGATATTGGTGCATATGAACCTGCCGAGATTCTCACTGCAAAGAAAAATTCTGACGGGTTAAATGCTATCATCCATGCCATTACCCCAGATCTTCAGCACCATGTGACTACGTGCACTCGGTCTAAAGATGCTTGGGATATCTTAGAAACCATATTTGAAGGGAATACCTGTGAAAGGGAATCTTGGCTGCAATACCTAAATTATGATTGGGAAAACCTTCGTATGGCAGATGAAGATTCATTTGATGAGTTTAATCAAAAAGTGTCTGAAATTGTTGATGCATTTTTTGCATTGGGTAAGACTATTCCTGAAAAGGACATTGTGATGAAAATTCTCAGATCACTGCCATCTAGATATGATTCTAAGAAGCATGTCATCGTTGAAGGTAATAACCTTGCAACTCTTTCCGGAAACACTCTGGTTGGGAAGTTAAAGATCTTTGATCATGAGCATACATCCAAATCCGAAAAGGATGTTGCTTTCAAATCACAAAAGAACACTAAATTACTTGACAAAAGTAAAAGTGTTTGCATCTCTGAAGATGATCTTTCTGGGGCTGATTCATCAGATAAAGATCTTGACAATTCAGTCTCCTTGATTACTAGACAGTTTAGGGATCTTCTTTTGAAGAGAAGTAAATGATTCTCCAGAGATAAACCTAGGTCATCAGTTAAACCTCATAATCATTTTCCTCCTAAAAGCATGGATATAGATGAAACTGATGACGAGGATATGCCTCAGTGCTTTAAGTGTAAAGGTTTTGGTCATTTTGCGAATGAGTGTCCAAATCGTAAAAATACACTAGGAACAAAGGTCTAGCTGCAACTCTTGATGAAATGTCTGACAACTATGATTCTAATGAAGACGAAAAGTCAAGTGTTGCACTTCTTTGTGAAAATATTGATTTTGATTATTGTAGTAATACATACATCAATCTTGATATTCTTTCAGAAGAAATCTCAACCTGTCTGGAAGAAAAAATAAATCTACCTGTTTCTACTGGAAACTCTTCTTCTGTTTTTGTAGGTTCCACTATGTGTCTAGATGCCTACACATCTCGGGCGTATGAATCATCCTCCATGTTGACATGCTCTTATTGTTCTCTCAAAGGTCATGAACTTTCAAAGTGTTTTAAGTACAAACACAAAATCATATATGTCAACAAACTTCAACGAAGAGCGAATCAATTATCAAACAAGCTCAAACTTGTTCAAATATCATCAGAGGTATGTAAACGCATCTTCTTCAAAGAAGTTAGTTTCCAAATAAAAGACTAGATCATTAGAGAAAAAATTATGGTCTAAACACTCTGAGAAACAGGGCTCTATGAATTCCTTTCGAAAAGGTTATGGTGGACAGATTATTCCTCACCCCAACACAACTTAATTGTGTTGGTTAGTGCATCTTGTCTCATGTGCCCGATCAAATGAGACAAGATTATGCACACCTCAGGCTTTAGGAAAAGAAAATTGTTTTAGATTGTTTTGATTTTCTTTTTTCTCCTTTTTGCTCTGCTGAGCTTTGCAAGTATGGAATTCGTGCCTCTTTTCTATCTAATTGATATTGGAAGGGACTTCCCTGTTTAATCAATAAAAAAGGATTATTCTCGATAATTTTATCCTTTTTAGGGTTGAGAGTTGTGTGTGCGTGAACTTGTGTGTTTAAAAGTTCCGTAACCCTAAATTCCTTTTTGCTTCACTTGAAACTCTTTTTAACATAAGACTGCTTGTTGGGATTATCTTGTGATTTCCTCTCACAATTCTGCTTGTATGGATACTCCAAGCATTATGTCTTCTGATGGAAAGTATGTTAATATGATTGTTAAGTCATCAATCATGAAGGAAAAAGATAAATCTCCATTACCTCCAACTTTGAAAAGAAAAAAATGAATGTGAGGAAGCCAAGAGTTGTTCCTTCAAATTCTCAGAAGTTTTCTGGTGTTCTTGAAGAGTTGAAGGAAACAAGGAAGAAGATTCAGGAAATAAAGTCTATTGCTTTGAGAACTCTCTTGAAATTCAGAAGGCCCTGGTTCGGCATCAGTTCAAAAGGTTTGTTGGAATCGACTCCTTTCTTCATGAACCTTATGTCCCATGTCTGTTGACAACAATGAGTTCGGGGACGATAAAGAATTTTTCAGAGGTCTCAATGTCTAGGAAACTTCTTATGAGAATTTATTATTTTATTTTTAAGAAGGATAACTAGGGTTTAGAATAGCCATTATTGTGAGTACACATATCTATTGCCAACGTTTTTCATCTTGCAATGTTTTTATATTTATTTTTTTTAAATTTAAAGTTGATTTGGAAGATGATTTTTGCAGTATTAATCTTTATGGTTTTATATATTGCAAATTGTTATGGGATATGTCGTTTACGTCCGTGAACCTTGACTTTCCCATATTTTTTCAAAAGTTAACTCTATTATATGTCGGTATGAAAGTATTGATAAAATATAGAATGAACTTTTGATTACAAAAGTTAAGCATTTTATGTCATTATGCAAATATTGATGGAAGAAAGTATGAATTTTTGTTTACAAATATTAAGTCTATTATATGTCATTGTGCAAATAGTGATGAAAAATAGAATGAATCTTTGATTACTCCGCAGTATTAGTCTTTCCTTGATCCACATATTTGTGTATGTATTGTGTTGCTCCGTAAGTTCTCTTATGTTGAGCATGGCCAATTGAATTGATCATTTTTCTTGTGGTTAATTCAATCGAGATTTTTGGATACAAATTCATGTTTCATGTAATTTGTTAATGTCCAAAGAAATCCTTCTTTTCTTGTAAAAGTAAGGTCACTCTTGTTGTTCTTTCGGGAATGACATTTTATTTGAGAGAGTTCTTAATGAACTTGTGCTTGATTGCCGAATCTTTGTGGGGAGTGCGGCTGTCGAATATTGTAGGAGTTATCTTGTATCTTTATAAACTCCTTGATAAATACACTAAGTTTCGACTATGTGAAATCATCGAAACAAGTTGGTATGTTGGTCTCTTTTGGTCATGAAATATCTCTATGAAAATTTCATGAGGATCCCACTAGTATTCGTACCTTTGCCAATTTATATTGACAAAAAGAGGGAGAATTAATGTGTAGTTCACACTACAAATACATATGGTTTACGGATCATTATGTAAGGGGGAGTGGTTTTCATTGTGAGATGAAGTATTGACTATGAGGGAATGATATATATCACCATAGTATTGTTGTCAAAATTGTGATACAATTGAACTTTAATGTTGTGTAATGATACTATGACACTGTATAACAATGATTGAGAGCAACTGTTTTCTCATTGTTACGGATCTTCAACAACTATGATGCTAAGTTGAACACATTTGGAATCATTAGAGTACTTGGAAGTGACGAAGATTTCGAGTAATGTTGAAGAACCAAGGAGATCAAGCATTTGGATGAGAAGCTACAAAGTTTATTTATTTTGTAATCCATATGTATTGATAGTTTTGTCACTAAAATTGATAAAGGGGGAGATTGTTAGAGCACTGCTCGGTCAAACTCGCAAGCTTTGCTATCTCAAGCTTGTTTGTCAATGTTAGTGATCAAAACTATAAGTCTTGATTTCTAGTCTACTTATAGTGATGTCTCGGACTAGGATAGATTGTGTAGTTGAGCATTGGACTTCACGATGTTCATCAATTGAAGACGAAGAACTACTAAGGAGAGCTTGTGGAACTTCATCAACAAAATCTATGTGGAGACTAAAACTCATCTATCACTTGGAAAGTCTATTTCTACTCTATCTCCTATATTGAGACAAAATTCGTATTACTATATGGTTGTCGATTATACACATTTGAGATTTCGAGCTGAGATTAACTCGCTTACATATTTCTCGAAATAATTGTTGGTAAGCTTTCGCTTCAACCAAATTCATCTTATATTCTTGAAGAAAGTCAAAATATGATCACGTGAAAATCTCTGAGTAACATCTTACATGGTTTGTGTGATACAATCATTTGGTGTAGACTTAGAATGTTTCGTTATGATTATTTCAATAACTTGAAAATTGCTTTGATGCTAATAGTGTGTGAAACCGGCTATTTCATCCTGTTAGAGCATAGCTCGGTTGAACCCACCAAGCATTGGTATGTCAAGTTTGTTAGTCATATTTTAGTGAATCAAAACTCATTTAAAGAGTCGCTTGATTATATACTAGAGTCAACTTCATATGGGTTAGCTTGAAAGTATTAGGATATGAGACATTACAAGTATTACGTGAAGACTTGAAGAATGTGAAGAAGTAAGGAGCTACAACGACTACATCATCCTTCCACTTGAGGTTAGTAATATTTGACTTGAACTGTTTCATTCCCTAACGTATCTTTCAAGTCGTGCATATTGAAAACATAACTGTGAATCTATGAATGATTATACTCTAGTTAGACATAGTATTAAGGAATACAATACGAAGTACGCTTATCTTTTGAACTTCGTATATAAGACATCGACATAATCGTATGAATGCTATTGTGATTATGTATGAGTATGAGGTGAAGATTTCGTCCTAGGAAACAATATTTTTACATTTGTTTAAAGGAAGTACAATTCATAAACTTGTGTTATGAATCGAAAGGGGAATCACTAGGCTTATTGGTATTGTTATTTATTGCAAATCTTTTGAATTACCAATATGTGTGTTTAGTATAACCGCTCATGACTTGTTTATGTTCTTGGTAAAACTATTCACAAGGCAGGACTTTTGTATTGGTATGACTTTTAATAGTGAAACTGATCTTAAGTAATCACCTGAGATGATATGATCGATTTGTTGTAATTGGTATGACCAACCCTAGGCAAAGGGGAACCGATCCTAGTAAGAGGTGCAATCGATCACAAAAGGGGAATCGATCCTTGTAAGAGGTGCAACAAGTTTCTAGTTATTGGGAATCGATCCTATGAACATGTGCAACACGTTTTTAGACATTGGGAACCGATCCTATGGACATGTGCACCAAATACAAGTTAGATACCATATACATGTGGGAACCGATCCTAGTACCTAGCCAACCAAGTTTTGGTAACTAGTGTGACTAATTCGAGTACCCACATGGAGGTAGAACCAAAACTTATTTTGGTAGAACCGTGAAACCCATGTTTGGCGATTTGATAGGATAATTAATCACATAGTTCTTGGAAGTCAGATGAACCAATTCTAAACTTGTTTGGAAATGTGGCAAATCTGTTCCAAGATTATAAGTATGAAAAAAGACTTACAAAGTAAAGATGTCGACATACTTTGAACATGTGCAATAACACTTATCTTTTATTGTTCAAAGATATTCCTTAATAGCTAAAGGAGAATCCCGGATCGAAAATAAATTGAGAATCTTTTAATTAAGGTTTTTAATTTTATATTTGGAAAATAAAAATTAGTAATGTGCATTTACTAGTTGGAGATTTTCTAAGAGATTTCGGTCAATATTTGGACAATGCATTTCCAGGAATTATGGAAACCAAATTTGGAATATATTGCATATCTTGAAAATATTTTCGATTTTGGAAATTACTTGGTGTCCAAACTTCCTTGGTCTATAAACATTGAAGTTTGCATTTCGAGCAAACTAATCATGAGAGCCACTAAAATTACCTAGTTGTGTTGTTACTGGTGGAGCCGCCTATTCAGAGAGGAAAGTAACCTAATTGGGCGAAAACTCTTACGGCCACTCAGTTTAAAGACTTCTTTGGGATTGAGAAGCTCTATTAGTACCGTTGGTGGGAAACTAGATAATTGCAGTTTATGTTTTGTTTTCGATTGATTTGAATGACTAACGATTATTGAACTTTGATTGCACCTAGTTTGTTTATGCTTGAGAATCTTCTCTTCTTGTATAAGATTCACTCAAACTAGATCGAAATTTCGACGGGGATCTTTAGGCTGTTTGTAGATCTAAAGACGTCTTGTGATAATCCATTGTTATTAGACTCCGTTCTGTGTGTGATTGATCACAAGAGATTCAAGTTGATTGTGTGCAGGCGTTTATTGAAGATCTAAGAGGATTTGAAGACGAAGAAGATTTCTGATTTGGGTTCATAATATTTGGTGTGCACAATACTTGTTTCGGGTAAAGTGGATCCAACTATAATCAGTTAATCTTTGTGATAGATTGGATTGATTAGTTGTGTAGATCCGCATCAATACGTTTCTTTGTGATTAAAAGTATTGATTGCAAAAATCTTGACAATTACTTTGGTAATTGTTATTGGATAGATCTAAGAATCTGACAAAGGAGTTTATTGAGATAAATGGAAGAGACTTTTGTAGAACTCATATCACTTGGTTGAAAAGAGTTGTTACCGAACAGATTTGTTGTTCCTTTACTGTTTGGAATACGAACCAAAGGAATTATTCCAAGTGCGTGACTTATTGCAAGTTGGAGGCGCAGGGATACAGACGGAACTAGGTGAACTATAAGTTTAGTTGCTTGGTATCAACTATACGAAGTTGGTTTATATTTTGTATATCGGCTTAATCCTTAGAGTACTCAATTCTGGACAAGGTCCAGGGGTTTTTCTGCATTTGTGGTTTCCTCGTTAAAAAAATCTTGTTGTGTCATTTACTCTTATTTTCCGCAATTATAATTGTTATTATTATAATTTAAAGTGAATTACACAAAAGTTAATTCCTATTTACTTGATAGCAATCCTATTGTGTTTGGTTAAGTCCAAACCTTTTATCAAGTAAACATACTTTGTTATTGCATTGTCTCGATCTTGTATCCATACACGATCACACGAAGTGTGAACCGATTAGTTGTATTGTCTCGACTCGGTCCATAGACAATCACTTTCGGAGAAAGGACTTATAGGTGGAAAAGTTTTAGATTGAGGTATATTTGGGTACCCTCGTCTTTTCAATTGGTATCTGATGAGTGCCAAATATTGTATATATTTATCCCTTTTTGTTGGCATTTTAACTCATCTTTTATGCATTAATTCTACATTTTATCCCATATTCTGTATTTTCATTGTTTTCAAGAATAAATATTTTTATTAATTAATTTTGCATTTTTAGGTAATAAATAAAGTTCGGATGAGTCGCGGAGCGAAAAGAGCAGAAAAGTAGTGAAAAGCCGGGAGAAACTACGCAAGGAAGCCGCGAAGAATGGTGCGCACAACCTCATTTTCTACACACAAAAGCGCCTCCGTTCTCAGCCATCAGATCAGTTCTCAGAAGCATCCGACGGTCGCTCCCTCATAGATCATCAAAATCTGATGTCTCTGCCGAGCACCACAGCGCTGAAATTCCAAGCCTTCAGATTAGATGGTAGTTGAATCCAACGGTCGCTCCCTTGCTGTTCATCAACGTTTGATATCTCCGCTTTACACTACAACACCTAACCCCATCTAGAGCCGTTAACTTCGTTGTATCAAAATATCTGACGGTCGCTACCAACCTCATCAGTAGGAACCATCCGATCTACCTACCATCTTCGCATCCCACGGCTAAGCGTCGCAGATCATCAAACTCGATACACTCGCCTCACACCCTAGCGACCGAGCACCTACACCTCACCCAAACGCACCCTTCTCCCAAACCATCGAGCCACTTTCTTCTCCACCTTACCCCTCTGCAGAACCATCACCCTGCAACTGCCGCACCACCATCATCACCACCACTCCCTGTCGCCACCAAACACCACCATACCACCTCCGTCATCATCCTACACGTGATTGAACACCTTTCCCCATCATTCTAGCCCTTTATCCCATCAACTCATTACCTAACCTAAACCCTAGGTTATGGATTGATGGATTAACGTGTGCTAGAGAAGCAATTGAAGGCATGGAGAGGTAGAGAAGGACAAGGAGGGTAATGGGTCGAGCTCAATTTGATGTGGCTACATCAAATTAGGTGAGTAATCACCAACCCTAGCTACTGTCAGTTTGGGGATTTTTATTGGAAAACCCTAATGATGTAATTGGGTATAAATTGGGACTATGGGTTGTGTTAGAAACTATGCTTGGATTAGCCGGCATCCAGGACTTTCATGTCCTGTTAATGTTAATGTTTTTTTCTCTTTAATGTGTTTCAGTTCAGTTTCATGTTCATGTTTCAGTTAAATTTCAGTTATGTTCATTGTTAATTGTTCATTGTTAATTTCAATTATGTTCATGTTAGTTGTGTTAGTCTCCTGTTAGTTCAATTCTGTTAAGGTTCTGTTAGATTCTAGAATATCCTGTTAATGTTTCTGTTGAATGTGCAATGTCATGTTAGTTCACTGTTAATTTGTCATGTCAGTTAAATGTTCACTGTCATGTAATGTTATGTTCCTGTGAATGCTAGGCTA
>NC_039364.1:217374203-217375517 GCF_003573695.1 Papaver somniferum | reverse complement strand
TGTTGCCCTCCCTGTGCTGCCTCTGCCAAGCTGCTGCTGCTGCCTTTCTGCAGCTGTTGCTACCACCCCACTTCTGCAGCTGTTGTCTGCTGCAGCTCCATTGCTGCTTCCTCACCAAGCCCACAGTTCACTAAGCCACAGACCCTCAAGTCCAGCCCCAGTCCACAGTTACTAAGCCCAGATTTGAACCAAAAGTTAAAAGCCCAAGGTTTAGTTCACTGAGGCCCATTTCATTAAGGCTCAAAGCCCAGTTTAGGTTAAGGTTAAAAGCCCAATCCAATTAACTGTGGGCTTAATCAAAAGCCTAAGTTTAAGGCCAAAGCCCATTTACATTTCAAAGACCAACTGAGCCCAAGCTCAGTTCCTTTTATTGTGAACAAACCCATTAGTACTTTAAGCCCAAAAGGCTTCAAAACCCAATAGCAATTTAGGAACCCAATTAGCTAAAACACTTCCAAAACACACCCGATCTCTGTGGATCGACCCGTACTTGCACGAGCTACAACCGACGACTGTGCACTTGCGGTATTACTGTAGGCCCCCGTTTTTATTGCGCTTAATTTTATACATATCTCCGGGCCCACCAAGTTTTTGGCCGGGGATAATTTCTAATACCCTTTTCGAGGCCTGCCAAGTTTTTGGCGCCGTTGCCGGGGATTGGTGCTGTGTTTTTCTTGTTTTTTTATTAGCTATTTTTGCATTTCACTGCATAGCATTTGCATCTGCATCTGCTTCACTTCATTTGCTGTTGGACCTGCTGTTCTGAACCTGTTTTTTCTCTGCTGGGACGCCACCAAGGAAAAGAACCAAAGCCCAACTGGGTTTTTGCAACAATATCAGAGCAGCTGGGCTGTGCTTAAAAGGTAACCCATTTAAGAGAACCCGAATTGTGGGCTTCCAATTTTTTAATTGTGGGCTTGTAATATTAAAGCCAATTTTTGGGCTTCTCTTATTTTCTGTTGGGTTTGTAATAATTTATTTGTGGGCTTGTATTTGTTTTATTTGTGGGCTTGTTTAAATTCTTTCATTGGACTTGTATTTTGGACTCTGGGTTTAAACCCAGCTGAGCTTATAACTGATTGTGGACTTGTATTCCACTCAAAAGTGGACCTCGAAACCAAAGTTTTAAAACAAACGTCGGGCCTTAACCAACTGGGCCAAATTAAACTTTCAAAATTAAAACTTAGTGTTTCTTGGGCCGCAGCCTTCCATTCCATTAGAGGACAAACAGTGGGCTTGCTCCCATTTCAAAAACCAAATTTTATTGTCCAAATTTTATTTTCTTTGTTAAAAAAAAAAAAAAAAAAAAAAAAA
>NC_039364.1:214881134-214889187 GCF_003573695.1 Papaver somniferum | reverse complement strand
CCCCCCCCCCCCCCCCCAAATCATTGCATAATCAGTAGTCTAGTGAAGTTCAACAATCTACCGATTATGAAAATTTCGAATTTATCTAATTTTATAGTCCCTACTTGTTAGAGCATTGCTTGGTTGAACCCACCAAGCGTTGGTATGTAAAGGTTGATTGTCATATTTCAGTATCACAACTCAAAGTCTAGAAATGTTGAGACAAACAAGTATTACTCTGAAGACTTCAAGATTCTAAAGACGTATCGACATCAACGAAAACATCATCCTTCTCCTTGAGGTTAGTAACACAAGAATTGACTTGTTTCCATTTCTGTCTATGTTACTTTCAAGTTGTTTAGATTGAAAACATAACATGCGAGGTTATATATATGAAACTCTTGTATTAGAGATCAGATCATCTTGTTATAATCAAAGTGTCAAGGAAGAATATACAAGTTGTTTCACAACTTTGGAATATTGAATTACGAAGTATAATGCCTATCTTTTGAACATCGTAATTGCGACATAGACACTGTCTTTGTAACTTGTTACTGAATCGTATAATGAACTTAAGATTGATTTCATGCCTAGAAAACTAGGTTCGATTACATGAGTTTAAGGAAGTACACGTACGAAAATTGTTTCGTAGTTGAAAGAAATCAACGGACTGGTGGTCGGTTCCTATTGGGGATCTATAGCAGGACCGACCCCTATTTAGGGATCTTTACAGAACCGATCCCTACCTATTGGGGATCTATAGTAGGATCGATCCCCATGGCAAAACAAATTTCTGATCTCACGTATACTTTAGGGTTTGTGTGATTTTGGAAGTTGGGTTTGAAAAATAGGAAACTTCAAGATGTCGGCATTGTGAGTAATTCAAACATGTGTTTAAATCTTATATTTAATTGTTCAAAGATATTCCTTGATAATCAAGGTGAGATCCCAAAACGAAATGTTTGAGAATCTTTTTGTTAAGATTTTTGAATGTATATGTTTTATTTTCCAGCAAGTAAAACATATCTCTGCAAGCTATATTAGTAAACTATACTTGTATACCAACTAATATTGAGTTGTCATCCAAGAGGGATTTCAGTATTACAGTTGGATATCCATAGGGAGCAACAATAATTAACCGAAGTTAGCCATATGAACACCTTTGTCTTAACCACATTCATCTAACACTTCTAGATCAACTATGATGATCAATCAACCATGAAAGATAATCAAATGAATCTAATTGTGTTTCAAATAGAGTTGTTCAATTGCTCACTATTTCACAGAAATATATATGAACCAATTGAAATCAAAATCGGATTGATTCATGAAAATCGATTCATGAACATTAAGCCATGGTTTGCAAAGATAGCATTCATTGATTCATAAATGTATTTGTTCATGAGTATGAAAACATAATTAACCGATTTTAGAACTTTAACCACTAAGTTTGCAAACGGGTACGCAAACAATAGGTTCCGGACTTTGGTCTTGTCCAGCAGTTTGCAAACCGGTATGCATACTGTTGTCCCGGACCTTAACTCAGGTAGAATCGTTTGCATACTGGTACACAAACTTGGTTCTCGGACTTGAAAAGTTAAAACCGTCTGCACACTGGTATGCAAACAAGGTTTCCAGACCTGAATCATACCACAACAGTTTGCGTACCGGTATGCATACTGTGATGTATCCAGACAAAGGTTAATTGTTCTAAACTCCCATTTCAATCACCGAAACGTCCTTAGAAGACGACAATAGCTGTCTCACATAAACTATTAGCTTATAAGTAATTTTCAAGTGATTGAATGATCAATACAAAACTTTATGAGTCGACATCAAATGATTGTCTCACACAAATCACGTAAGATGTTTCAATGCGATTTTCACATGATCATCTTTTGACTTCTTATTTAGTTTCCAACAAATAAATTGTTTCCAACTAAACTCGTCAAGAATATGATGAATGTAGCTAAAGCAAAAATATTCCAACACATATTTCAATAAATAGATAACCGAGTTAAACTCAGCTCGAAATATCAAATGTGTATAATATAAAATTCTATATAGCTATACGACTTAGTCTCATTAGGAGATAGAATATAATATACTTCTGAATGATAGATAAGTTTTAGTCACCACATACCTTTTGTTGATGAAGTTCCTCCAAGCTCTCCTCACTAGATCTTCGTCTTCAATCGATGAACGTCGTGAAGTCTAAAGCTCAACTACACATTATATCCTAATCCGAGACATAGATATAAGTAGACTAGAAATCAAGACTTATAGTTTTGATCAACTGAACTTGACAAACAAGATTGAAATTGGAATGCTTGCGAGTTCGACCGAGCAATGCTCTAACAGTGTTAATCATATTCAAAGATTCATCTAACGGTGGATATTGTTTGCTTGGTTCCAAGGCTATCTTAGCTTAAACCTAAAGCAACCTATACTTTGAATGTATAAAAAAAGGGAACCTCAAACAACTGGGTTCTTTGAGTCCCGACACTACTTTTCATGGTGTGTCTTAGTTGTAAAACTAGAGCCGCCCTCTTCCTAAAACCCTTCTAGGGTTTAGCGACTACAAAGACTTCATTGGGATTCATGAAGCCAGGTCCATCTATTTTTTATCTTGATAGCTCGAGTATCCTGATATTGATTTGATTGTTGAGCTTGCTCCATCAATCAAAATAGATAGACGTCATCAAAGTTCTCTTCGTCTCAGACTTTGTTGATTCCAAAAGTTTAATACTTGTGAGGTGAATAATAATATAATCTGCACTTCGGGTAGCATAAGTCCGGATTTTGAGGTTAGCTAGACTTTGTCTATTGTTATCGATTTCCAAAAAGGCATCACACATATAGGCTTATCTGTGGGAGGAAGATTGGTTTAAAGTCTTCAATTGAGTTAAACTAACTCTTAGGCTGTAAAGGACGTCAGCTAAGGGAATCATTTGCGCGGAGTTCCGCCAGGATTCAAGAGGCGTAAGGAACGCGATTATAACTGAATTGTTGTGAAGGTTTAATTCAGTATCAACTACATTCCAGTCCGAAGTTAATTGGTAATAAGCTAGTGTCTGTAGCGGCTTAATACCGTTTGGTGTTCAATATGAACTAGGTCCCGAGGTTTTTCTTCATTTGAGGTTTCCTCGTTAACAAAACTTCTCGTGTCTGTGTTATTTCTTTTTTCGCATTATATTTTTTTTCTTTATAATTGAAATATCACAGGTTGTGCATTAACAATCAAAGTAGATACATCCATCCTTGTTTGATTATATGACTTGATTGATACTTGGAAATTAATCTTTGGAATCACCAAGTACTCTCACCCACAAATCAGGTTCACGAACTTGTCTCTATAAACTTTCTGAGTGTAAGAGAAATAGATATAACTCTGAATATTATTCCTTGTTTGAGATTTATTAAGTTGAACTCTCGGAATTATATTTAAGTTTGTCCATGCAGGTTGCCTAAGAAAAATTTGGTGGTGTATTTTGGTACCCCCGCGTTTTCAACTGGTATCAGAGTAGGAAAAAACGTTTAAGACCTAACAAGTCTGTGTTTGAAGCAATCTGACTATATGAATAAAAGTGCAATCTCGATAAGCGTACCACCATCATTCGATGACACAAATTACTTATGGTGGAAAATTGATATGCGTTCCTTTTTACATGCCCGTGACTTTGAGACATGGAAACTCATAGTTATTGGGTACGATGCATCGACGGTTGTTAGAGACGGAACCAGTGTTGCGAAGAATTAAGACAATATAGTGAAACCGAGATAAGTGCTGCAAAAGCATAATTATGGCGGGTTAAATGCTATTATCCACGTCATAAACCCATATCTTTAGCACCATTTGACTTTGTGCACTAAGTCTAAAGATGCTTGGGATATTTTAGAAACGGTATTCGAAGAAAATACCTCAGAAAAAGAAGCTAGGTTTCAAAACCTAAATTCTGACTGGGAAAATCTTTGTATGGCTGGTGAAGAATCGTTTGATGAGTTTAATCAAAACGTTTCTGAAATTGTTAATGCTTGTTTTGCATTAGGGAAGACCATTCCCCAAAAGAACATTGTGATGAAAATCCTTCGATCTTTACCATCAAGATACTAGTCTAAGAAACATGCCATCATGGAAGGAAATCATTTAATTGATGACTCTTCATCAAAATCATTGGAGGACGTTATGGAGTTTTCGTATGCTAATGAAAATTCTATTAATGTTTCAGGTACCTTGTGTCTAGCTGTTAGCGCCGTTCCTGAATCAATCTCCAAACCTACATGTCCATATTGTACCATTGAAGGTCACGGACTCGCACAATGTTTTAAGTACAAACACAAACTAAGGTATGTCAACAAACTGCAATGGCGGGCTAGTCATTTGGCAAATGTGCTTAAGCTTGTTCAAAAATCCAATCCTGAGGTATGTAAAGTTAACTCTTCTTCTTCTAAAGGATTGATTGATTCTAAGGTTAAGGTAAAATCTCAAACGAAGAGAAGAGTCCAGTCTAAATGTCTCGTAAAAAAGGATGTTACAAATTCCGTGAAGGAATTTAGTGGTGAGCAATTTTATGCTCACCTAAACACAATTTAATTGTGTTAAAACGTGCATCTTGTCTCATGTGCCCTTAAAAGAGGCAAGAAATGTGCACATCAGGGATTTGGATCAAGTTTGAATATTATTACTTGGATATCTCATCTTTTTATTTGTTCATATTAATCTATGTCTCAAGTAATGGTATTGAAAAACTTAAAGAAGGATAAAAGTGATGTTTCTTTCTTCTTAGGTTTTTTGTAGCATTTCTAGTACATGAACTTTTAATGTTCTGAAACCCTGCATGGTAAATATCTTATACTTTCAGACTCATATCTCTTTCACAAGAAGTTTTGCTTGTTCAACATTATATTCGTGTTTTACAAATCCATTTCATTCTTACGAGTCATGGAGGATCCAAGCACAACATCTTCTCGTGAAATCTATGCTCCAATGGTTGTTGATAATCATCCAACTAGAAAGGAACAAGAGATGTCCTATCCTTTTGACTCATATCTTAAAAGGAAAAGGAATAATGAGAAGAAACCTAGAGCGATTTGCTCAAATCTGAAAAGATTTGAAACTCTTCTTTAAGAACTTAGGAAAATCAAGAAGAAGGTGCAGGGACTGAAGAAGATTCTACAAAAATCTCTTAAACTAAAACACTACACCAAATTTAGTGATTACCAACGGTAACTGGCAGTTGCAAAGTGGGATTGCAACAGTTCATCTCTGTTACGAAAGTCGATGTTGTAATTTTTCGCAACGGCTACAAAGTCGTTGCAAACTTTTGGTTGAAACTGTTGCAACGCTAAAATTTCTTAACTGTTTGAAACAATTGCGAAATTAGATGGTCGCAACAGTGGCAAACAATTGCGAAACTACAATTTCATAACAACTCATTGTAGTTGCGAAATTTTTGCAACATCAAAAAAATAGTGGTTTTGACTGGTCAAAACTAGGTCAATATTAGAGTTCCTGTAACAAAATCAAGTTTCTCATATTCATTTGGAAATCAAATTAATCCAACAAAAGTAGTTAATTCAGCATGAAGCACATCACAAAAATCATACCCAGGCTTGTCATGTGGATATATCTGTATCACACTAAGGTTCTTATAAAATGATCTAAAGAAAAAAGAAATCTCACATTCATTGCAACTACAAGAACCATCTACCTAGGTGAACATTTTTGCTGCATGAGGCAAAGTCCAAAGGTTGAAGTTTAAGTTATCATCATGTGTTGTGAGGCATTTCTAGTGGAGGAACTAGCAAGAGCAATGTGCTAGATGTTGTACGCCCAGTTTCAGTGAAGCTGCTCAAAATCTACAACAAACAGTGAACCATTTTACTGTTAGTATTCAGTATGAGAAATGAGAACGCTCTCGTTTTACTTGTTATACATGTGAATGCCTAATCCTAAACACCAAGCACAGTTCCAGTAAGAACAACACAAAGATGATAACAAAGTGATATGAACGCATGAAGCGTGCAGAACTAGGTGAAGGGCCATCTATGTTACATTGCACCGTGTCAGTAAGAACAACACAGAGATGGTAACAAGATCAAACAATCTATAGGTAAAAGAGGAAGAGTATCTGCATACAATGTGGGATTGGAGAAATATCTACAGGAAAGTGGAAGAGTATCTGAGACATCCACCTAGGAAATGTTAACATATAGGAAAAGTAAAAGACATCTTTTCAATGAAATCCAAGACATCTTGGTTGTCAACGAACTCAATGTAGCTCAAAATAATTTTTTCCTTGTTGTACTCTTCCAGCTCCATCTTAAACACGTGTTGAAATGAATGTAGGAAAGAGAGTAAGAAGGAATTATATAAAAAAATCCAACACACGTGTTGCCAACCTGGAATAGTCATTCGAAACAATGTTAATTTTTTTCATAAGAGAAGCTACCCTTCAAGACACATATCAGTCGAACAGGCGAAAATACACAGTCTTCGTTAACGCGGCTGGCTACAACATTACTACAGTCGAGAGCTTTCACTACAGTTTTGTATCGCACATAAGAATAGCTTAGACATTATTCCAGTCCTTAAGTTAAAAGCATTGACAACTTAAAGGTGTAAATCACCTAGAAAGTACATGGTGTTTCTTGTACATGAATAAACTAGCAGCCATTTAAAGATGATTGCTAGATCTCTGATCCTTAATAACTGAACAATCATGCTCTTTACCAGGAGAAAATTCAACATTTCCCAGATGTAGAATAGCTGCCATGGTGAGAAATATAGCTTCCTGAGAGAGAAAAATAAATCTAAAAGAACGTAGAAAAAAGAAACCGCGTCAGCTTCTACCCTTACATCCAATATATTGTCCATCAGTCAATAACGCAACAGATAAAAACTAAAAGTTATAACTTCATAAGAACTTAAACCACAATTGTAAAACACTAAACAGGTTCTGGATTGTAAAGAAGTTGACACTTAAAAAAAAAGCATAGCAATGGCCTGCACCAACTTAACCCAAAAAGTAATATCGGTGGACCAAGTGAAACTTGTTTCCAATGCTAGACTAGTCTTGAATTTATTATGTTGACTGAAATTTTTCATATTCAAATGAAATAAATCTAAAAACAATATTTTTATGTCATCATCATCATCAATCCCGTACCCTAAACTTTAAGATCAATACAGACACGGTAGAGTTGGGTGGCTAATGTTCTACATTTCTTTATGAAAAGTCACTAAGATTATATCCCCATGGGGACCAACCTCCCTTTGCAGTGGTCCAATAGCACTTGACCCCAAATTTCCCACACAAATGAGAGAGATGTAGAAAATGGCCTACTAACTGAAGAAGCTTAACGAAATTCAAAACACAAGGGGGTGACAACAATCTAGCAAGTCACGTTTCTTGACTAATACCAGGTTTGCAGGAACTAACTGTATGTTATGTCCATCGTTGATAAGGAGTTTGGAGATGATAATTTTTTTTTTTAAAGATTTTAATATTAGGAAACTTCTTGTCAGAATTTATTCTTACTTTTGAGAAGGATAACTAGGGTTTGGTATACCAAAATTTTTGATTACACAAGCTATTTCTAATGATTTTCACCTTGCATGTTTTTAGATTTATTTATTAAATTCTAGAGTTTTTGGAAGATGAACTTGCAGTATGTAATCATTATTGGTTTAATTATTGCAAAAGTCCTATGAAATATATGTGCCTTGACGTTTTCGTGAATCGAGCTGATATTTCATATATGCTCAGAAGTTAAATTTATTATGTTTGTTATAAACTGAAAATAGAACAAACTCTTTGAGAAATTTTCTCGCGGTATCGATCTACTCGTGATCACACTTCTGTGTTATTACTTCATCATACTTTCCGTAATATTTATTTATGTTGAGTCATACCGATTAAAATTATTTTTTTGTTCGTAACTGGTGTTGAGACTAATTTAAGTCGATGTTCAGGATACAAATCTATGTGATTTGTTAATGTCCGACAAAATCCTTCCTTTTCATTAAAGAAAGGTCACTCATGTTGTTAACTTGGGAATGACATCAAATGGG
>NC_039364.1:214860648-214880976 GCF_003573695.1 Papaver somniferum | reverse complement strand
GGGGGAGTTCTTAAATGAACTTGTGCTTAATTGTTGTATCTTTTTGGGTGTGTGGTTGTGGAATAATTTACAGGGGATGCTTATATCTTAAATCTCCTAGAGGAGCGCTAAGTATTTTCTTACTATGTGATATCATCTAAATAAAGTTGATATGTAACACCTTTAAATCCTGAAATATCTTTTGGTTGAATTCATTACGATCCCATGATTTTCGTACCTATGCCAATTTTATTGACAAAAAGGGGGGAATGAATTAGTAATTTCGCACTACATACACATGGTTTACAGATCATTATATAAGGGGGAGTGAATCGATAATCTATAGGTTTCACCTATTATGCGAAAGATGTAAGTATTGATTAAGGGGGAGAAACATATCACCGTAGTATTACTTCGAAGTTGTGATACAATTGAGCTTTGGAGAAGATATTAATTAATAATACTATGTTTCTATATAACAACGATTGAGAATATTTGTTTTCAAAGTTGTTATCACTATGGAAAGGGATCTTCAACAACAACGATGCTGAGTTGAACACGTTCAGAATCATTACAACTTGAAATAAAGAAGAGTTCAAGGAGTTGAAGAAACCTAGGAAATCAAGACATGATGGATTCAAGGAGTTTTTACAACTTTATTTTTCATCCATATGTATTGATAGTTTTGTCATTAGAATTGACAAAGGGGGAGATTGTTAGAGCATTACTCGATCGAACTCACAAGTGTTGCTATTGAAAAAGCGGGGGTCTAACAACCACACCCAATATTTTGTTTAAGCAATCAGTACGGACTAACTCCAATATAATTCCAAGAGAATCAACTAGACAGTCAGACTCAATCAAGAAAAATATATCCAAGAGTTATATCTCAATTTCTCAAATCAATCTGCAATCGAACAGATCGAAATCTGTGAGACGGATTAATAAGAGAAATAACTTGGATGGTACCAAAGACCAATATCCAAGCATCAATAAATTTCAATCAACAACCAAGTGTTGGATTCGCAAATTGATTGAACTACGCACAACCTGTGATATTTGAAAAAAGCGGGGGTCTAACAACCACACCCAATATTTCAATTAGCACTCTGTATGGACTAACTCGAATATACTTTTAAGAGAATCAACTAGACAGTCAGACTCAATCTTAATAAAAAGTATATCGAGGAGTTAATATCTCGATCTCTCGATTTGATCTATACTCAAGCAAATAGAAATATGCGAGTCTTTATCAAATACTAGAGAGATAACTTGGATGGTACCAAAGACCAATATCCAAGTGTCAATCAATTTAAATCAACAACCAAAGGTTGGATATTCTAATTGATTGATCTTAATGCACAACCTGTGATATTTCAATTATATAACAAAATATAATACGGAATAGAAATAACACAGACACCAGAAATTTTGTTAACGAGGAAACCGCAAATGCAGAAAACCCAGAGACCTAGTCCAGATTGAACACCACACTGTATTAAACCGCTACATACACTAGCCTACTACAAACTAACTTCGGTCTGGACTGTAGTTGAACCCTAATCAATATCAAACTGATTCAAGGTACAGTTGCGCTCCTTACGTCTCTGATCCCAGCAGGATACTACGTACTTGATTCCCTTAGCTGATCTCACCCACAACCAAGAGTTGATACGACCCAAAGTCGAAGACTTTAATAAACAAATTTGTATCACACAGAAAAGTCTACGATAATAGATAAATATGTCTCCCACAGATAAACCTACAAGTTTGTTCCGTCTTTTGATAAAAATCAAGGTGAACAGGAACCAATTGATAAACCAGACTTATATTCCCGAAGAAAAACCTAGTATTATCAATCACCTCACAATAATCTAAATCGTATGGTAGCGAAACTAGATATTGCGGAATCACAAACGATGAGACGAAGATGTTTGTGATTTCTTTTTATCTTGCCCTATCGGAGATATAATCTCAAGTAAATTATTCAATTGAAATCGTACGATAAAAAATGGCAAGATCAGATCGCTCAACTACAAGAGAAGTAGTTTCGTCTGGCTTCACAATCCCAATGAAGTCTTTAAGTCGTTAACCGACAGGGTCTAGAGAAGAAACCTACGGTTAAAGGAGAATCAACTCTAGCAAACCAACTAGTATCACACAGGAGGTGTGGGGATTAGTTTTTCCAGTTGCTAGACGTCTCCCTTATATAGTTTTCAAATCAGGGTTTGCAATCTGAGTTACCTTGGTAACAAAGCGTTCAATATTCACCGTTATATGAAAAACCTGACTTATGCAAGATAATATCTTTCAACCGTTAGATCGAAACTTAGCTTGTCTCACACACAAATGAAATGTATTTATTTAGGTTTGAGTAACCGTACCTAAACGTGTATATTGGGTTGGTTCACAAATAGTTAACCAATGGTTAGCCATATGAGCACTTTCATATTAACCGTATTCATCTTTCTCATAACTAGTTCAAATGACTCATAAGAACTAGTTCAAGAGTTGTTCAATTGCTTAGATCTTTATACATAGACACAATTGAAACAAAATCGGTTTGATTCACTTGAATTAATTCATGAACAATATAGCCACGGTTTACAAAGATTGCATTCCTTATTGATTTATTGTTTAAGTTCATGAAACTACCGATTTGAGAAATATAAACAGCTTGGGTACACATACATGTACGTGTACCATATTTACCGGACTTGAGTTTGGAAACTCAGCAGAAATTTTCGGTTTGAAAAATTCCGTGGGTACGCGTACGGGTACGCATACCTAAGGTGACTGGTTTTCAGTTTGCAAACTTCACAAACTACAACAGAAATTTTCGGTATGAAAACTTCCGCCAGTACGCGTTCGGGTACGCGTACCTAACCTGTCTCCTTCACCAATACCGCATGCACGCACTTGGTGTTCGGCACATGGACTTATACACTAATGTGCGAACACACTATATATGCTTATATCCGTAGTTGGTTATGTAATCTCAACTCCACATTACAATCATTGAAACATTCTTCTATAATGTCATAATAGTCGTTAGACAAAAAGAAGCGACTATCGTCATCAAAGTTATTTTCAAGATTGAAACGTCATCATGACTTTCGTCACGGGTAAAGATGAAAATGGTTAAAGCAAAAGCTTACCAACACATATTTCGAGAAAAAGATATGCGAGTAAACTCGGCTCGAAATAGCAAATGTGTATGTATGAAAACTATCATACTTATACGACTTTTGTCTCAAGAGTAGGAGATAGAGTAGATAGACTTTTAAGTGACAGATGAGTTCAAGTCTCGACATACCATTTGGTCGGATGAAGTTCCACTGGTTCCTTGAGTAGTTCTTCGTCTTCGTAAGATAATCGCCATGGAGTCTGGAGCTCAACTATACCTAACTATCCTAGACCGTGACTTAGTCATAAGTAAACTAGAAATGAAGACATATAGTTTTGATCACTAACATTGACAAACATGCTTGAGATAGCAATGCATGCGAGTTCGACCGAGCAATGCTCTAACAATCTCCCCCTTTGTCAATTTTAGTGACAAAACTATCAATACATATGAATTACAAAATAGATAAAACTTTGTAGCTTCTCGTATACATGCTTGATCTCCTTGGTGCTTCTACATTACTCGAAAACTTCGTCTTTTCCAAGTACTCCCATGATTCCATAGATGTTCAATTCAGCATCATAGTTGTTGAAGTTCCGTAGGCATAACAATGAGAAAACAAAAGCTCTCGATCATTGTTATACAGTGTCATAGTATTATTACACAACACCAAAGTTCTTATATCACAACTTCGACAACAATACTATGGTGATATGTATTACTCCCTCTTAGTCAATACTTTCGTCTCAACATGAAAACCACTCCCCCTTACATAATGACCCGTAAAACACGTAAATCATATGTATTTGTAGTGTGAACTACATATTAATTCTTCCCCTTTTTGTCAATAAAATTGGCAAAGGTACGAAAACGGGATCCTAATGAAATTTCTACGAAGACGCTTCAAGACCAAAGAAAAGTACATGTCAACTTATTTAGATGCAATCATAAAGCCGAAGGTAAATGTATTCATCAAGGAGTTTATAAACATACAAGATAACCCCTAAATAATTCCACAGCCGCACTCCCCACAAAGATATGGAAATTAAGTGCAAGTTCAAAAGAACTCTCCCCCATTTGATGTCATTCCCGAAAGAACAACAAGAGCGACCTTAATTTTACAAGAAAAGAAAGATTTTATTGGACACCAAAAACCATAATGAAATGATTTTCTATATCCAAAATTCTCAATTAAACTAACAACAAGTAAACCCATGATTAATTTAATCGGAATACTCAATCAAATTAAACACAAAAGTGATCAATTTAATTGAACATGCTCTACCTAAGAGAACTTATGGAGCTAGGACTATGTTAACCATAAAGGATTGATCAACTCAATCGTTTTATGCTCATCACAAGAAAACCTTATGGAGCATTGCAATATACACATAAAATATGGATCAGGGAAAGATCAATACTGCAGCATATACAAAGATTCATTCTATTTTCTTCACTATTTGCATAACGACATATAATAGACATAATCTTTGTTAACAAAATATTTTAACCTATCTTCCATCAAAAATGGACATAATAGGCTTAACTTTTGTTTGTCAAAAGTTCATCGATCTTGTATCAATATTTGCATATCGACATTATAAAAGAGATAACTTTTGACATCGTATGGGACAATAATAGTTCACGGACGCAAACACACATATCCTATAACATATTGCAATATATAAAACCATAAAGATTAATACTGCAATCATAATCTTCCAAACCAAACTTTAGAATTTAAACAACTAAATATAAAAACATGAAGATGAAAATGTTGGACATAACTATGTGTACTCACAATAATGGCTATTCCAAGCCCTGGTTATCCTTCTTAAACAAAAACAAGAATAAAAATTCTTTTAAGAAGTTTCCTAGATATATAACTCAGTTTCTTTGATTATTTCATACCTTTGAAAAGGTCCATCAAAATATGAGTCACTGATATCCTTGATTTTCTTGACCATAGAGACGCCATGTTCATGAGTTAGAATATTAGTTTTTCGGTCAACAATGCGAGCAAGATGCCTGGCTTTGACGCAATCAAGGATGACCTTATTCTGGTTCCTGATCAAGATGTTTTGTTTTTCAAGGATTTTTTCTTGTCCATCAATGAGTTGGTTTATCTGCAATTGGAGGTTAGCAAGCTCGTTCTTAACCTCAGTCTCAGCGAAGATTAAATCCTTGACAGATTCTCTTATCCAAGAGTTATACTCTTTTCTTTCGAGCATCTTTTTCAGAATCAGATCTTGAGCTGAATCACATCCTTTGAAGTCTTCTTCCATCTCAATGTTTACTTCTTTTTGAGGTTCAACAGAGGTTCCCATAGACATCTTTTTCTGGGAACAGGGTAAACACATACAAGGTATATATATGTTGTCAATCAAGGAAGACACTCTTGATAGAAACCCCAGATTTCCTTAGAGAAGACTTGGACGTTCGTGGACGTGGAGAATATATCAGAAACAAGAAGGACCCAAAAGGAAATACAAACTGTTTCTCAAAATGTCTCTTTTAAACAAGGCTCAAGATGTGAAAAGTTAGATAGAGCAAAAGAGATACATTAGATACAGAGAGAGTAGCCGAATAACTCAACTTGTAAAACAAACATCAACAGAATGGATGATAATCGTCCTAAAGACTTGAGCATCTCATAAACAGACATCCTTGTGACTCTCAAGTTAGACACAAAGATGTAAATACCTATAGTTAGGTAAAAGGATGAGACATAATCTCAACATGAGTGTTTAGAGATATAGAGATATCATCAGTCAGTCTGTTTTTTGTATTCCTTTTCTCTCTTTGACTATTTTTAACTCCATAGAAGTTTCTTACAGTCTTTTAAGAGAATCCATTAAATGGAACCTTTTGATGACTAAGTCTAGGACCTCTAGAAATTGGTTCTAGAGGATTAACTGAGATAGGTCTCCACCTTCTAGACTTAGATCTACCAGTTTTATTCTCATAGACACTGGGATTCTGTGTTTTTGTGATGTAGTTTGCACCATGAGTAAAAACACGATTCCGGTAAAGATTTTGGAAAGAGTGATCTTTAAAAAAAATTTTATGAGAATTCTGGTTTTCTGTGGAAGTGAAACCCATTGTTCATGCCGCCAGATGATTAACTCGGTTGACGGTGAATAGAAGAAGATTTTGAAGATCGGATATCTGTTTCTTCCTAGAAAAACAATGTTTAGCACTATGATTCCTTTTCCCACAGAAGGAACAATTTCATGGAAGAGAATTGTTGAAGGATATCCGATTCAAAACCATGTCCCGTTTGGAAGTTTGCCATTTATAATTCGCAGGGACTTCCTTTGGTGAGTTTTTCTTCATGTAAGGTAACTCAACATGTGACACAGAAGAATTTATCATTACAGTGTTTTTCTTAGTTAAGGAGACATACTGTTTTTGGGATAGGTGAAGAGATGCAACAATATTCTCTGTTTCAACACGAAGATTGTTCAAATCAGAGAAGTGTGTCTCAATCAAACATTTTTCTCTAATTGTTCCCTCTTTAACAATATTCTCAAGAATACTATTTTTTCTTGTTGTAGTATATTTCTTGAGTGAGTCTTTTAATATTGTTAGAGAAGGATTCAATGATTTTATAGAGTTCACGTTCTCGACTAAGAGACTTCTCAAATTCATCCAAGAGTTGAGCATGATTGTGCAAGTCAATCGTCTCAGCTGGATTTTCTTTGGTTCTAGTGATATTCCTCTCTTCTTCTGACATCCTGTCGATTGTCTTGTTTCTTTCTAGTCAAAAGTATGGGAAGGCATAGACTATGCATATATATGAGATACTACTTTGTCCACAGAATCAGATTGCTACAAACACAGACTTGTAAGGTCTTTTAAGCGTGTTTTCCTGCACTGATACCAATTGAAAAAGCGGGGGTCTAACAACCACACCAAATATTTCGATTACCAATCTGTATAGACTAACTCGACTATACTTTTAAGAGAATCAACCAGACAGTCAGACTCAATCTTAATAAAAAAGTATATCGAGGAGTTAATATCTCGATCTCTCGATTTGATCTATACTCAAGCAAATAGAAATCTGCGAGTCTTTATCAAATACTAGAGAGATAACTTAGATGGTACCAAAGACCAATATCCAAGTGTCAATCAATTCAAATCAACAACCAAAGGTTGGATATTCTAATTGATTGATCTTAATGCACAACCTGTGATATTTCAATTATGTAACAAAATATAATACGGAATAGAAATAACACAGACACCAGAAATTTTGTTAACGAAGAAACCGCAAATACAGAAAACCCCCGAGACCTAGTCCAAATTGAACACCACACTGTATTAAGCCGCTACAGACACTAGCCTACTACGTACAAACTTCGGTCTGGACTGTAGTTGAACCCTAATCAATATCACACTGATTCAAGGTACCGATGCGTTCCTTACGTCTCTGATCCCAGCAGGATACTATGCACTTGATTCCCTTAGCTGATCTCACCCACAACCAAGAGTTGCTACGACCCAAAGTAGAAGACTTTAATAAACAAATCTGTATCACACAGAAAAGTCTATGATAATAGATAAATATGTCTCCCACAAATAAACCTACAAGTTTGTTCCGTCTTTTGATAAAAATCAAGGTGAACAGGAACCAATTGATAAACCGGACTTATATTCCCGAAGAACAACCTAGTATTATCAATCACCTCACAATAATCTAAATCGTATGGTAGCGAAACTAGATATTGCGGAATCACAAACGATGAGACGAAGATGTTTGTGATTTCTTTTTATCTTTCCCTATCGGAGATATAATCTCAAGTCAATTATTCAATTGAAATCGTACGATAAAAAATGGCAAGATCAGATCGCTCAACTACAAGAGAAGTAGTTTCGTCTGGCTTCACAATCCCAATGAAGTCTTTAAGTCGTTAACCGACAGGGTCTAGAGAAGAAACCTACGGTTAAAGTAGAATCAACTCTAGCAAACCAACTAGTATCACACATGAGGTGTGGGGATTAGTTTTTCCAGTTGCTAGACGTCTCCCTTATATAGTTTTCAAATCAGGGTTTTCAATCTAAGTTACCTTGGTAACAAAGCGTTCAATATTCACCGTTAGATGAAAAACCTGACTTATGCAAGATAATATCTTTCAACCGTTAGATCGAAACTTAGCTTGTCTCACACACAAATGAAATGTATTCACTTAGGTTTGAGTAACCGTACCTAAATGTGTACATTGGGTTGGTTCACAAATAGTTAACCAATGGTTAGCCATATGAGCACTTTCATATTAACCGTATTCATATTTCTCATAACTAGTTCAAATGACTCATAAGAACTAGTTCAAGAGTTGCTCAATTGCTTAGATCTTTATACATAGACACAATTGAAACAAAATCAGTTTGATTCACTTGAATCAAGTCATGAACAATATATCCACGGTTTGCAAAGATTACATTTCTTATTGGTTTATTGTTTAAGTTCATGAAACTACCGATTTGAGAAATATAACCAGCATAGGTACGCGTACGGGTATGTGTACCATAGCTACCGGTCTTGAGTTTGGAAACTCAGCAGAAATTTTTGGTTTGAAAACTTCCGTGGGTACGCGTACGGGTACGCATACCTAAGGTGATTGGTTTTCAGTTTGCAAACTTCACAAACTATAACAGAAATTTTCGGTATGAAAACTTCCGCCAATACGTGTGCGGGTACGCGTACCTAACCTGTCTCCTTCATCAATACCGCATGCACACATGCACGCACTTGGTTTCTGGCACATGGACTTATACACTAATGTGCGAACACACTATATATGCTTATATCCATAGTTGGTTACGTAGTCTCAACTTCACATTTCAATCATTGAAACATTCTTCTATAATGTTATGATAGTCGTTAGACAAAAAGAATTGACTATCATCATCAAAGCTATTTTCAAGATTGAAACATCATCATGACTTTCGTCACGGGTAAAGATGAAAATGGTTAAAGCAAAAGCTTACCAACACATATTTCGAGAAAAAGAGAGGCGAGTAAACTCGGCTCGAAATAGGAAATGTGTATGTATGAAAACTATCATACTTATACGACTTTTGTCTCAAGGGTAGGAGATAGAGTAGATAAACTTTTAAGTGACAGATAAGTTCAAGTCTCCACATACCTTTTGGTCGGATGAAGTTTCACTGGTTCCTTGAGTAGTTCTTTGCCTTCGTAAGATAATCGCCATGGAGTCTGGAGCTCAACTATACCTAACTATCCCAGACCGAGACTTAGTCATAAGTAAACTAGTGTTGATGGTGGATTTTAGTTTAGGGCTAAAATTATAAAACCAAATTTAATGCGCTGACATCTTGCAAATGATAAAGTCATTCGATAAGTGATGAGTACCTCTTCGCTTTATTTATTCGAAGCAATTCAATAAATACAAAAAATTCACCCAGAATGGTGCATGCAACAATAATCCCAAATATTCTGTGAATTTTAGCATTATTAATTAATGCATGATTTGCCTAGTGTTTCCTGTGACGTTCCTCGTCAAACTCTCATTATTAGCATAGCATGACGACTGAGTGTTTATTCTCAGCAGAGTAACATGAATCTCCAAGTGCCAATTTTGGGACATGTATGAAATACCCGTACATGCTACATCACTCTCTGACAAAGAGAATTTTGAATCGATGCGCTTTCAGCTGGATCGAACATATTTAATTTCCTTAAGGAAAATCTGGACTGTCCATATCAGTCTCAGAAACGATCGCGGCCACACAAGTTGGCCGCGCAATTTAACAAGCCTAGCCAAACCCTGACAAGAATAGGCGATTGATGTGACGACCACCAGCGGTCCCACTTGTGCCCTAGCCGGTCGAACATCACACAAACTCCTCCCAGCACGTCAAACGCCAGCCATAAAATAAGGTGGTTGCGCTGCTTTGGAAGAAGCTCGACGAGCTTAGACCGTTCAATACAGTCTTAAAATCATCACGACCGTCCAACTTCACCATCCTGGTTGGACGGCTCTGATCATCCCGCGAATAATCAGTGAAACGACAATGCACACATTGGCGGGCCCACTCTGTCCCAACCTGATCGGATTGTTCACGGCATGGTCATAGAGCCATGAACGTTTTCCCAAAACATGATGGTCGTGAAGCTTTACAAGGGTCACGAAAAGTCCACTAGCGTCTTAAATTGATCTCAACCATCCAACTTAGCCAGCATATTTGGATGGCTTAGATCGCGCCTAGGGCTATCAGGGAGGTGCACATATGTTCGCCGTCAGCCCAACGTGGGCCCCACACAATCTACCTCTCCAAAGGAGAAGCATAGCTTGCCAAACCGATTGTCCAAAGTCACGCGTGCGTGACCGTTTTAAAACCCTAATTAGGGTTTTCGGCGATGCATAACTGTCGCAGTTCGATCGCGTCCATCCATCTTCGCCGGCCTAAACGGAGGGTGTAGATGTAGACTTAAGAGGTACCGAGAGTATCAACGTGATCACCATGGGCCCACCTATGCGTGTGACCGATCGGCCTAGGCCAACCATGGCGGAGGGCCTCGAAACGCACGCCCAAAGGAGGCATGTCACGCAGTTCCCAAATCCTTTGTGGCAAAGGATTTCTGTTGCAAATCGATCACGACCACTCACCTTTGCCAGAAAAATTGAGTGGCCTAGATCGCACCTCCGCGAGACAGAGTGGCATGGACTTGTACACCGGCAAGCCGTCTACATGCATGCCCGGTCGGTTCCACCAAAAAGTTTGTCCATGCTTGATTTCGGTCAAGTTAAAGAGTGATACTTGTGCACCTCTTTCAAACCCTAAAATCCATCAACGGTCGCAAACATGTGCCGCAGATCATCTCGTTCGTCCAACTTTGCCAGCTTGGTCGGACAACCTAGGCTAAGAGTTAACTGGCTAATGATGCACCTTGGTGATTACCGTTCGTCACTCCACCACAAGGAGTGATCGGTCAAGGGATGGCCCGCCCATGCGGCCTCCAAACGATCACTCGAAAATGGTTGGGCATACAGCTATTTTAAGACGCTTGATCCGCGACTTACTCCGTTAAGCTTTAAAAAAACGATGCTTCATACATATTGATTGTATTCGATGCATGATGAGTGCCAAATAATGTATATATTTATCCCTTTTTGTTGGCATTTAACTCATCTTTTGTGCAGTAATTCTACATTTTATCCCATATTCTGTATTTTCATTGTTTTCAAGAATAAATATTTTTCTTACTTAATTTTGCATTTTTAGGTAATAAATAAAGTTTGGATGAATAGCAGAGCGGAAAAGAGCAGAAAAGTAGTGAAAAGCCGGAAGAAATTACGCAAGGAAGACGCAAAGAATGGAGCGCACGTCCAAAAAGCTAGGAATGGGCTCAAGAAGGAAGAATTGTTCTTAAAGAAGATATGGGATGGGCATACCCAAGGCCCAAAACCCTTACCCAAACCCATTTTCTATATCCATACCCGCCTCCATTCTCAGCCGTTAGATCGGATCCATCTCATCATCCAATGGTCGCTTCTTCATCGTTCATCAAAATCTGAAGTCCCTGCAAAACACCATAGTACCTAAATTCCAAGCCTTCAGATTAGATCACATTTAGATCCTACGGTCGCTTCTTTGCCTGCACATCAAACCTCGATATTTCCGCTTAACACTACAACACCTAACTCCATCTGGTGTCGTCAATTTTGTTGTATCTCATAATCCAACGGTCGCCACATACCTCTCCATCGTAGCCGTTCGATTCAATCTATATGGGATCATCCAACGCTCTTTACTCGATGTTCATCAAAGTTCTCTATCCCTGCTTCACACCCTAGTCATCGAACCCTATTACCCAACCAAACGGACCCTTCTTCTCCATCGGGTTCTTCCTCTCTTCTTCCCAAACAACAGAGAGCTGCTCTGCAACTCCATCACCTCCACCATCTCTTCCATCTCCACCTCGAACACCACCACTACCACCTTCCCCCGACAAAATCAGGATTCAATCACCACCCTTGTCTCTTCCTTTCTCGTCTGTAGCATCGAGTCCTGATGCTACAAACTCGACAGTGAGAGAAGCTAGGGTTCACAGAAGTCTAGGGCTAGGCCAACAGCGCAACAAGAGCTAGAGGAGGAGCAGTAGAACATCAACAGGGCATGGGTCGAACCCAATTTACACATGGGTATGTCGAATTTGATTTTCCCCAAAAGTTAGGGTTTGCAAATTTAGGGTTTTGGTGAAATTAGGTATTTTGTTGTAAGCTATAAAAGGGAAGTGATGTAGGATGTTAAAGCGTGTTCTTGGTTAGACGAGATACCCCCTAATTGGGTTAATTTAATTTGATTTCACTGTTAATTTTTAGGGTTCTTCTTTTGCAATTTTCATTCACTGTTTAGTAGTTTAAATGTTGTGTTGTTCCTGTTAATCATGTGTTGTTCCATCTGTTTTCTTATGTTCTGAGTTCACTGCTGAGGCTCAGATGAAGCTTTAGTGCACTGTCTGATAGTGGAATGCTAGGTTAGAGCCTTAGTGCAGTGTTTTGATTGAGCAATGGGAAGATATTGATGCTCATAGTGCCTGTGATTGATTGTTCTGTCAAAAGACAGTCAATGCTAGGGGCAAACTAGTGAGCAAATTAGTTTTCCTCCCATTCTAGATGTATGCATAGGATTTTCAACTCAACCTAGATCACATTGTTTGGCTAGGACACAAGGGTGGATTCAAAGCCTTAGCTTAACCCACATTTTGTTTTCACAGTCACTTGCAACTTAACTGTTTTGTTACTTCTTCTCCTCCCTGCCCTTGGCTCACAGCCTTGGTTTCTTTGGTTTTGTTTCCTGTTTTGTCACTGTTTTGAATCTCTTGTTTTGTCAACTGTTAGCTTCTCAAATGTTAGGATTAGTTTACTGTTGTGTGTCAATGCTAGGTTAGAGCCTTAGAGCATTGAGTTGATTGAGCAGTGGGGAGAAACTAGTGATCACTAGTGACTGTGAGCAAGCTGGTTCTCTTCCCACTCTAGATGAATGCCTAAAGCCATTGCCTTGGCTTTGCTTTTTTTTTTCCTTTTTTTTTACTTCATTGTCAGCTTATCTCCACACTCCTGCCCTTGGATAACAGCCTTGGTTCCATTGTTCTCTGCTTGTAGTTTCATTGTTCTGTCACATTTACTTCACAGGGAGTGGGATTGTTTACTTTACTTCACTGTTACCATTTGTTTCATTGCTGCTCCCTTGCCTTAGGCTAACTGCCTTTGTGCCTCATTGCCACTGATTTTTGCTTCTTTCCCATGATCATTGTTAGTTTGTTTCACTACCATCTTCATTGCTTTGTAAATATCACAGTTTCACTGCCACTATTTGCTCTTTCTTCTCTTTTGTTTCTCCTGTTCTTGTTACTGCATTCACTGCCTAGTGCTCTGCTGCCTTGTTCTCCCCCTGCTGCTACTACTTGTTGTTGCTGTTGCTGCTGCTGTGCACTTGCCCTTTGCACTGCTGCTGCTCTCCCTTTCCCTGCTGAGCATCTGCTGCTGTGCACTGCTTCTGCTGCTGCTGTGCACTGCTTCTGCTACTGCTGAAGCCCAGATTCATAACAAAAGCCCACTGTGGACTTAATAAAAGCCCAGGTTCAAGGCCCAGCCACAGTTCAGGTTAAGGTCTAAGGCCCAATTCACTGTTACTAAGCCCAGTTCACTGTTAGCCCAAAGCCCAGTGCAACTCAAAAGACCAAAAGCCCATAAGTTCACAGTCAATCCAAAAGCCCACTGAGCCCAAAACCATTTCATTGTTACAAAAACCCACTAAGCCCAAAGCACAATTAAAAGCCCAATAGCAATTTATAGCCCAAATAGCTAGAAACTCCAAACACTCCCAATCTCTGTGGATCGACCCGTACTTGCACGAGCTACAACTGACAACCGTGCACTTGCGGTATTACTGTAGGCCCGTTTTCATTTCACTTCAATTTTATACGCTTTCCCGGGTCCACCAAGTTTTTGGCGCTGCTGCCGGGGATTGGTGCTGTGTTTTTCTTGTAGTTTTATTAGCTATTTTTGCATTTCACTGCATAGCATTTGCATCTGCATCTGCTTCACTTCATTTGCTGTTGGACCTGCTGTTCTGAACCAGTTTTTCCTCTGCTGGGACGCCACCAAGGAAAAGAACCAAAGCCCAACTGGGTTTTTGCAACAATATCAGAGCAGCTGGGCTGTGCTTAAAAGGTAACCCATTTAAGAGAACCCGAATTGTGGGCTTCCAATTTTTAATTGTGGGCTTGTAATATTAAAGCCAATTTTTGGGCTTTTTATTTTCTGTTGGGTTTGTAATTAATTTCTGTGGGCTTGTTTGTTTAATTTGTGGGCTTGTATTTAATTTTTGTGAGCTTGTTTAATTTGGACTTGTATTTTGTATTCTGGGTTTTTAAACCCAGCTGAGCTTGTAACCGATCACGCTAGGTTAAACTCGTTAGTGGGCCGAGTACCCAAATTCTAGGCCGAGATTTTGGACTCAGTTTCACCAAACGTTTTCAAACCAGCTGAGCCAAAGCAAACACAAAACCAACAGTGGGCTTGCTCCCATTCAAAAACCAAATTTTATTTTCTTTTTAAAAAAAAAAAAAAAAAAAAAACCAAAAGTTTCCAAATGTCTCCCGACAAAACCAAATTTTTCCCAAAAAGTCCAATCCCATTAAAAACCAAATTTTCTTGTAGATAATGTGTTAGTTAAATTTCCTTTTGTATATATTTTGTGCTCATCCATTGTGACTCCGAATAAGTTGGAGTTTTGCCTTGGATAACGGAGTTTTAATTCTGCTTTCGCCGAAATCGGGTATTCTCTCTCCTTTTACTCTACTCAGCATGTCCCTTTCCATATGTTGCATTTTAATTCTTTCCATATTTTTAAACATTGAGGACAATGTTTAGTTTAGGTTTGGGGGTATAGAGTAGATACCATGATAATATGCCATAATTGAAAACAAGAACTCCCTCTTTTTGAAAAAATTTGAAAAATTCCAAAAAAAAAATTAGAAAAATGATAAAAACATAAAAATGGAGCTCATTTACCTTGAAATGTTGACTCTTGTGCAAATATGTAATTATTAGGAGTCTTAGTCTAGATATTTAGGCACCCTGATTCTAGCACAATTCACATAGTGATAAGAAATTTGCACGCGCACGATCTACCAATACATGTATAGCCTCGATCTTCAAGGTGTTTGATAGGAAGTCACGATTTCCAATCACTTTAGAATACTGAACGAAACTTGACTAGCTTGTTCTTTGGTTGGTTGGGATAGAAGGTGGAGGTTACATTAAGAAAGACAACCATCGAATTTAACTGGGTGCATCAAAAAGGGCTACCTCTTGCAAAGTGTCATGTAATTTTTTGTTTCTTTTTCCTTATGTATCAAAAGTGTTTCCTTGTTCCAAAAAAAAAAAAAAAAAAAAAAATGAAAAAAACCAATCAAGTATTTTTTAATTCCATCCTCTCTTGTTCCAAAAATAAAAGAGAGTAGTCAATGTAAATAAGAGTCATGTAAAGAGTCATCTTTTGTTTTATTGTTATAAGCAAGGAAGGGTGTATGCCATTGATGTACAACGCGAGTAATTGTGAAATACCTCCAACTCATTCATAATTCTCGTAAAGTCCGGACAGCTAGCTAGATTTCGACCTTGGTTCTTAGCCTGAGAAACTATCTCTTGGTGATTAGTAGTCATAACATCCGATCTTTCTTTACACATGTGTAGATACACTTTACACTCTTATCACATGTCTTTTTTTTGTTATCAGTGCTAGGATCGTGCCTTGATAGCTAGATTGACATCTCCATTTTGCTGTGAGCTTAACTGACTTGCACATGTCACATTTGATGGAATCTGAGCTTATATTTTGACCTAGAACTTTGTAGGTACGTTCTAAGCAAACCTTCACGAGACTTCAACTCGTCCACTAGGGACACTTAGTGGTTTAAAAGGCTTAGTGCATACGCTAAATGCATTCGAGAGACCAGCGACAGTGGTATAGTTAGGATTTCCTTAGTTTTGTTTTACTTGAGGACAAGTAAAATTCAGGTTTGGGGGTATTTGATGAGTGCCTAATAATGTATATATTTATCCCTTTTTATTGGCATTTAACTCATCTTTTGTGCATTAATTCTACATTTTATCCCATATTCTGTATTTTCATTGTTTTCAAGAATAAATATTTTTCTTACTTAATTTTGCATTTTTAGGTAATAAATAAAGTCTGGATGACTTGCGGAGCGGAAAAGAGCTGAAGAGTAGTGAAAAGCCGGAAGAAATTACGCAAGGAAGCCGCAAAGAATGGAGCGCACGTCCAAAAAGCTAGGAATGGGCTCAAGAAGGAAGAATTGTTCTTAAAGAAGATATGGGCTTGGCATACCCAAGGCCCAAAACCCTTACCCAAACCCATTTTCTATATCCATACCCTCCTCCATTCTCAGCCGTTAGATCGGATCCATCTCATCATCCAATGGTCGCTTCTTCATCGTTCATCAAAATCTGAAGTCCCTGCAAAACACCATAGTACCTAAATTCCAAGCCTTCAGATTAGATCACATTTAGATCCTACGGTCGCTTCTTTTCCTGCGCATCAAACCTCGATATTTCCGCTTAACACTACAACACCTAACTCCATCTGGTGTCGTCAATTTTGTTGTATCTCATAATCCAACGGTCGCCACATACCTCTCCATCGTAGCCGTTCGATTCAATCTATATGGGATCATCCAACGCTCTTTACTCGATGTTCATCAAAGTTTTCTATCCCTGCTTCACACCCTAGTCACCGAACCCTATTACCCAACCAAACGGACCCTTCTTCTCCATCGGGTTCTTCCTCTCTTCTTCCCAAACAACAGAGAGCTGCTCTGCAACTCCATCACCTCCACCAGCTACACCTTCTTCTCGAACCACACCACCACCACAACCACCCGACAACATCACTTTCTCCAACCCTCTAGCCTAGTTGCTTTTTCAAACCCACATCTCTCTGACCTAGGTGTGGAGTAGATGAAACAACTCGAGCTAGGGTTGCAGTACAAAATTGAGGGCAGGAAAAGCTTCAGAAGAGCAGAGGGGACATACCCAAAGCATGGGTCGAGCTCAATTCAGGAAATTGGTGAGAGAATTTGATTTTCCCCAAAAAATTAGGGTTTCGAATTAGGGTTTTGTATTTTTGTTGTAAGCTATAAAAGGGAAGTGATGTAGGATGTTAAAGGTTGTTCTTGGTTAGCCGAGATACCCCCTAATTGGGTTAATTTAATTTGATTTCACTATTAATTTTTAGGGTTCTTCTTTTGCAATTTTCATTCACTGTTTAGTAGTTTAAATGTTGTGTTGTTCCTGTTAATCATGTGTTGTTCCATCTGTTTTCTTATGTTCTGAGTTCACTGCTGAGGCTCAGATGAAGCTTTAGTGCACTGTCTGATAGTGGAATGCTAGGTTAGAGCCTTAGTGCAGTGTTTTGATTGAGCAATGGGAAGAGATTGATGCTCATAGTGCCTGTGATTGATTGTTCTGTCAAAAGACAGTCAATGCTAGGGGCAAACTAGTGAGCAAATTAGTTTTCCTCCCATTCTAGATGTATGCATAGGATTTTCAACTCAACCTAGGATCACATTGTTTGGCTAGGACACAAAGGTGGATTCTAAGCCTTAGCTTAGCCACAGCTGCAAACTCCTCCCTGCCCTTGGCTAACAGCCTTGGTTCCATTGTTCTCTGCTTGTAGTTTCATTGTTCTGTCACATTTACTTCACAGGGAGTGGGATTGTTTACTTTACTTCACTGTTACCATTTGTTCCATTGCTGCTCCCTTGCCTTAGGCTAACTGCCTTTGTGCCTCATTGCCACTGATTTTTGCTTCTTTCCCATGATCATTGTTAGTTTGTTTCACTACCATCTTCATTGCTTTGTAAATATCACAGTTTCACTGCCACTATTTGCTCTTTCTTCTCTTTTGTTTCTCCTGTTCTTGTTACTGCATTCACTGCCTAGTGCTCTGCTGCCTTGTTCTCCCCCTGCTGCTACTACTTGTTGTTGCTGTTGCTGCTGCTGTGCACTTGCCCTTTGCACTGCTGCTGCTCTCCCTTTCCCTGCTGAGCATCTGCTGCTGTGCACTGCTTCTGCTGCTGCTGTGCACTGCTTCTGCTACTGCTGAAGCCCAGATTCATAACAAAAGCCCACTGTGGACTTAATAAAAGCCCAGGTTCAAGGCCCAGCCACAGTTCAGGTTAAGGTCTAAGGCCCAATTCACTGTTACTAAACCCAGTTCACTGTTAGCCCAAAGCCCAGTGCAACTCAAAAGACCAAAAGCCCATAAGTTCACAGTCAATCCAAAAGCCCACTGAGCCCAAAACCATTTCATTGTTACAAAAACCCACTAAGCCCAAAGCACAATTAGAAGCCCAATAGCAATTTAGAGCCCAAATAGCTAGAAACTCCAAACACTCCCAATCTCTGTGGATCGACCCGTACTTGCACGAGCTACAACTGACGACCGTGCACTTGCGGTATTACTGTAGGCCCGTTTCATTTCGCTTCAATTTTATACGCTTTCCCGGGTCCACCAAGTTTTTGGCGCCGCTGCCGGGGATTGGTGCTGTGTTTTTCTTGTAGTTTTATTAGCTATTTTTGCATTTCACTGCATAGCATTTGCATCTGCATCTGCTTCACTTCATTTGCTGTTGGACCTGCTGTTCTGAACCAGTTTTTCCTCTGCTGGGACGCCACCAAGGAAAAGAACCAAAGCCCAACTGGGTTTTTGCAACAATATCAGAGCAGCTGGGCTGTGCTTAAAAGGTAACCCATTTAAGAGAACCCGAATTGTGGGCTTCCAATTTTTAATTGTGGGCTTGTAATATTAAAGCCAATTTTTGGGCTTTTTATTTTCTGTTGGGTTTGTAATTAATTTTTGTGGGCTTGTTTGTTTAATTTGTGGGCTTGTATTTAATTTTTGTGAGCTTGTTTAATTTGGACTGGTATTTTGTATTCTGAGTTTTTAAACCCAGCTGAGCTTGTAACCGATCACGCTAGGTTAACTCGTTAGTGGGCCGAGTACCCAAATTCTAGGCCGAGATTTTGGACTCAGTTTCACCAAACGTTTTCAAACCAGCTGAGCCAAAGCAAACACAAACCAACAGTGGGCTTGCTCCCACTCAAAAACCAAATTTTATTTTCTGTTAAAAAAAAAATTTAATTAAAAGAAAAAAAAAAAAAAAAAAACCAAAATTTTGCTCCTAATTTCAAAAACCAAAACTTTTCTCCCATTCAAAAACCAAATTTTACTTGCTCCCATTTTAGCAACCAAATTTTTTCTTCTCTATCCCATTAAAACCAAACTTGCTCCCAAAATTTTAAAAAACCAAAAAAATGTCTCCCACCAAAACCAAATTTTTCCCAAAAATCCAAACCCTTTAAAAACCAAATTCTGAGCTTTGTACATTCTTTACTTAGCTTTTGAGCCAATCATGAATAGATATTTTTCTACAGTTGGGGAGTACAACAAATCCCTTAGAGAACTTGCATATGGACAAACTTCACGTTATGAACCTTCCACGGACCATGATGTCAATAGTCATAGGAATTATTATGGACATTTTCAAAGTCCCGAGCCGCAATACATGAACCCTAATGACTATTCATACATGCATCATTCATCGCAACGTGAAAATGAACATTCTGCTAGAGCCTCACTCACACAATCGTCACTTATGGATCAAACAGAAGCTCGAATCACAGCTTTAGAAATGCAATCACATGAGGAATCTGTCACATCTAATTTTCGTAGGCAACCTGAAATCTATGCATGTCCCGCATGTGGTAGTTTAGACCACCCTGTTGAGAATTGTCATATTTTGCATAATTTTAGGCAATCTAGAGAAAATCCAAGGTATGAAATGCCCATAAATTGTGAGAATGGTAGTCATTGGGACCATAATCAATCCTTTGAGGGTTGCGATCAATATTTTGTAAACCCTAATGACCATGCACACATGTACCATTCACCACAATTTGAACATGAAGAATTTTGTACTCCCATGAATTTAGACTCCACCACAGAAGCTTTAAGACTCTGCAAGCAAGACTATGATAGATCTACATCACGAATTCATGCATATTTAGATCAGATTTTGCTTCACCTACAAAAGGAGGAAATTCATGAGGAAATGTATGTTGTCCCTAATGAAGTGTCTAGTCCCATTCATGTAAATAATG
>NC_039364.1:214859407-214860638 GCF_003573695.1 Papaver somniferum | reverse complement strand
ATGTTGATGTGATTAATAATGATGTGCCTATCTTCCTACATGAGTCACAATCTGAAGGCCTTCCATCCAACCTAGATTTGGTTTGTACCGATATTGTCAAACCGACTTTTCTGAGAGTCCCCAACCTAGGTTTGGAACTGTGTGCTTCCCAAGTCCTCTTGGACTATTTTGCTTCTAAGTATAATACATTTGAGGAACCACAGTTGGAATTAGCATGTTTGCCCGTCCCTAGCACAGTTCACTTTGAGTTAGACCTTGTGCATGATGAACCCCCGAAACTGCGCGATTTTGTTTTCAAAATTATATCTTCTGTAAAATCCAGGTTTGGGGGTAGCTCATTTTGTTTCACAGCTTCACTTGCATGCCTACCATATTATTATTGTGTGAAGCTGTTGAAACCTCTACACTTTGTCTTTTGGGTTGATCCTCAACTCTTTAGATTGTTAGTGTATGGTGAATTTTTGTATATAATCCAGTAGATAAAATTTCTTAAAAACCCTTTTATTCTTTTTGTATATATTTTGCTAATCCAATATGATCTCGGCTGACATATGATGGATTTTTGCCTTGAATAACGGAGTTCTAATATTGCTTTCGCCGAAATCGGGTATTCTCTTTCCTTTTTCTCTACTCAACATGATCCTCTTCATATGTTGTATTATAATTTTGTTCATATTTTGAAACATTGAGGACAATGTTTAGTTTAGGTTTGGGGGTGAAAAGTAGATACTTTGATAATATGCCATAATTGAAAACAAGAACTCCTTCTTTTTGAAAAAAATGAAAAATGAAAATAAAAAATAAAAAATTGAAAAAAACATAAAAATGGAGCTCATTTACCTTGAAATGTTGACTCTTGTGCAAATATGTAATTATTAGGAGTCTTAGTCTAGATATTTAGGCACCCTGATTCTAGCACAATTCACATAGTGATAAGAAATTTGCACGCGCACGATCTACCAATACATGTATAGCCTCGATCTTCAAGGTGTTTGATAGGAAGTCACGATTGCCAATCACTTTAGAATATTGAACGAAACTTGACTAGCTTGTTCTTTGGTTGGTTGGGATAGAAGGTGGAGGTTACATTAAGAAAGACAACCATCGAATTTAACTGGGTGCATTAAAAAGGGCTACCTCTTGCAAAGTGTCATGTAATTTTTTGTTTCTTTTTGTTATGTATCAAAAGAGCTACCATATGTAAAAATCAATTTCAAGTTCTTCTTAAAAA